>NC_092429.1:30096758-30256758 GCF_036169615.1 Heliangelus exortis | reverse complement strand
GAAACCACACAGATGGAATTATTAAATCCTTGTCTTAAACAGATAACTTATCTGCCTACAACAGTAACTTAATAACTTCTTTTGTTCAAGGAGGGAAAAGCAGAGCATTTACATTAAAGCCAGGAAGTACTGCAAGAGCAGTGAGCATAGTTAATGCTGCTGATTTAAAGCAAGCAGAGCTCAAGCAGTGTCCAGTTAACAATTTATTTTAAACTTACTCAGTTGCCATACAGATGTAGACATAGATGGTGGAGGGATTATAGATTTGTATGAAGTCAACTGAGAAAGCAGTAAAATGGTTCAACCACATACCTTAGCCAGAAAGCTAACAACTTTGTTCTTAGTTTCTTCAGAATTAAGGCACTGAGGAACAACATCTTCATGGCTTGTTTCCTGTTAAAAATGTTGAGCAATAATTACTTAGTACATGGATATTAACAAAGGAATAGACAGAGTTAAAAACATTTGAGACGTCCCTTCCTTGTTGCAACCTATACTTAATTTTCCTTCACTTACAGCTCCTAAAATCACTGCATTAGCCCTCACTATTTTTGATGTGCAGTACCATCTGTGATACTGAGATCCAGAATGGTCAGTGAAGAGCAGCAAACATGTTGAGACAGAAGAGTTTCTGTACCTCAGAAGTTACCAGAGCTAAATCCCCACACCCAGAGTTGTGCTGTGCTCACCTCTGCAAAGCGGGTGAAGGCCTCCAGCGCGTGCTGGTGAATCAGCCAGCTCTGGTCAGCCAGCAGAGAAGCAAACAAACATGACAGCTGGGGGACAACTTCCCTCTGGAAGAGGAACAGGTATCTGTCAGCTCCAGAGTTAGTTGTGTGTCTCTTACTCTCAGGATTTAACACTTAAAGAATTGCTCTCAGGGCAAGGGACAGGTTTGTGACGTGCGACTTTTTGCCCTTTCTGGCAAAAAAAAAAACCCAACACTGTAGAGGAGGTGATTTGTTGTGTTCTTTCATCTTGGACACTCAAATATCAGTCATTTCTGACTGGTGAGAAGCAGCAGGCAAATGACTAAACCAAGCATCTTACATGCACTCAGCATATCAATGAAAAATCACACTGCCACAGACCATAGGTCTCTTTAAGATGCCTGTGTCGTGGCACTCCTGCATGGGGGTGATGAACTGGATCCCTGAAACAAGCAGCAGGTTTTCATCAGCAGACTGAAGGCTGTATCAGCATGGCCACAGCTGTACTTACCTGTGCTTCCTGTGGGATGAACACCTTTCCCATGGAAGAGAGAAAATCCACTGCTGCCATGCGAAGGTGATCTGGGGGCTCCAGCTGGAGGAGGGAAAACTGGAGTGCAAATACCTGCAGAGAGCAAAGCTCCATCAGGCAGGATGCAGAGGAACCTCTGCTGCCTCATCTCGAAATCTGAGGACAGTAACTCTGGAAAACCAGGCTGAAAACAGAAGGAGGCTTGCTACAGCTCCAGTAAAACTGGCTGGGATAAAGCTGCAGTGTGCATTTCAGAAAGAAAAAAGCATATCCATACATCTCAACTATCTTCAAGTAATGGGATTCTCAAAAGCAGTGTTAATCAAAATGCTTATTTGGCTTATTATGTGTTTGGTTTGAAGACCAGGAAATCAATCAAGGAAGAAATAAAATCAGGATCCATGATGAATAAAGTTAGGATCCTCCAAGAGAAGTCCAGACCATGAAATAATCCATTTGATAATTCAGTTAATCACAAAGAACTTGGTTTTCATGAAGATAATAATTTGTAAGAAGGTTTGGTTTGGGTTTTTTTTTACCTGATTGATCAATTGAGCATCTAATGCTTGGATGAAAAATTGCAGGAGGTGAAGTAATAAACACAGTGTCTGCTGGAGACATGGCTCATCTGAGACCTTCAACAGATCACAACAAAGTAACACTGCATTTTAGTTTACAAGACACAAAAGAATTTAAAGTGACAGTAGTATTCCAAAATTCTCAGCCTAACATCACAGACATAAGACAACATACTGTAGGCAGCAGAAGACAGTACCAAAACAGTCATATCAGTATTTCTAGGTAGATGTATTTTACAAGAGACTTTTTTTTGATTTTATTAAGAATATTTCTTATTCCCCATCTCCTTCCACTCAGTAAAATAAGCAGGTAAAGGTTAACTGAACTATTTCTTTTCACTTATCAGTTGCTAAATGCTTTCACAGAATGGCTGAGATAGGAAGAGACCTCTGAAGGGAGTACATTGCTGGCTCTTCTTCACTCTCACTGTGTACAGAACATTCAGGAAAATTGTAACTCTGCTTCCCAGAGCACCTGACTGCCTAACACAGAAACCAGATGGGCAGCACAGTTTCACTGCTTTACAGAAATTGTCCAAGTAAAACAACTTCCTGACAAACACAGCCTCTCAAAGATGTTGAGATGTCCAGATTTCACCACTGGAGCAGTGAATTTTCTTACCTGCTTAGCCTGGAGAGAAGTCCAGAACTGACCTAGCACTCCCAAGATAGATGCCCCAAGTTCTGCCTCCAGAGTGTCACCAGCAGAATTGCAGACAGCCAGCAGGACAGAAAGGGCAGTGTTCTAGTAGGAAAAAAGTGTAAGAAAGACCAAAAAAAATCCTAAATGTAAAACAAGCCAACCCCCCCAAGCTTGTATTACAAATCTGAAATGACACCAGATGACAAGGAGCCCAGTGTGCTGTGTCAGCAGTACAAGCACAGCTAATCCACCAGGATACTGGCCAGGAAACCTTCCAAAGCCAGAAAATCATCCATTACTTCTGTGGCTTTCACATGGTGCTGTAGTCAGGAGCTGCACTGGCAGATGAGAGCTGGCAGCAGAAACTCCACGTGGAAGTCTCTGGTTTCTCACACTCCTCTCCTTTGCCAAGAAGATCTGTGAGCACCTTTCAGCTTTGATGACTCATAAAAACAGCCACAACTTCAAAACTTAGGAGTAATTGTGTGATACAGGATACTTCAGGAATTCCAGAGAAAAATACTTCTCACCCAGAGCAAACAACAACTGGGCTAACTAATAAACCACGACCTCCACTCTCATCACCCTAGGAGACTCCTACAGTGCTACGTACTAGAAGAAAATACTATCATGAGGATTCTTACTCAGGTAAGCATGGAAAAAAAAGCTGTGCAGTGCACAGAAAAATAGAACTGAGGTGACAGCAACAGAATTTTAGCAAAGAGAAGAAGCAAAGTGTCCTTTACCACGGGTGGGAGCTCTCCCAGAGCACGCCTGCTCTTCAGCCACCGGCGGCACAGCGCGAGCCCCGCCAGGCAGAGCTGACAGAGCACTCGTGTCCTGAGATCAGGGCTCAGGGCCCTGAGGGACACGTGCTGCCACACAGCCAGGTTCTCCTCCTCTTCTGGATGGAACTTGTGAACAAATTCCACCTGCAGAACAAAAGTTAACAGGAACTAAACAGACCAGACACAACCTGATAACCTGGCAGACAGCCGAGGAACCAAAACGCTCTATGAGTTTGCTTTAGAATTAACGCATGGAAAAAATGGTGTAGGAACTTTCAATTAGACAAAATCCAACTTTTTATATTAAAAAACTTATTAAATTGGCATTTAACTTGTCATGCACAGGACATCAGGGTTATTAAGCAACTTCAGCTGCTTGAAAGAGTGACCTAGCAGGCAGAAGAGGAAGCTTCAGCCTCTCTGAGGTGTAGAGGCAGTGACAGGAAAGGACACTGCATCTGATGACATGGGAGCACATCAACACCAGTCACAGCTGCAAAGACAGGACATGCAGTGTCAGCAAACCAGGGAGATGTGCCATCTTCATATGTAGTCAAAAAAAAAAAAAAATGGACTTCATTGCCAAGGCAGTATGTGCCCTTGTTGTTTTAATTGAAGAGACTGTCTGCACAACTCAGGATCCAAGCACGATACCAACTGCAGCAAGAAAGCACTCAACATCCCACTATTCCTGAAGAACTGAAAGAGGTTTTTTTTTAACACAGGTTACTTACTTAAATCTCTTGAAAATTTAAAGACAGAAAGATTCTAAAGACAGAATATGCTGGTGCTGTACTTGCCTGGTGATCTGGAGCCATCAAGAAGAGCATACGCCTCAGCAGAACACCCAAGGCAGAGACCTGGTAACAGTCACTGGGCCAAGATTTTATCTGAATTAGGAAAAAAGGGAATGCATTCAATTAATTTGCTCAGCAATGTCCTAAAAGTTGTTAGGTGGGATCACAGCAGCAACACTGAGTAAACCAATGCAGGACCTGTTGGAAATGATAGGCATAGTGTTTTATATTTTCCAAGTACTGCTTTTGCTAATTAATAACACAATTTGAAGAAACAACACTGTCTCAATTGTGGATTTGGAAAAAGATGAAACTGATGTCTTTGGTCATTTAGAAAGTTTGCCAGCAGAACTAGGATTAGAACTGGTACCAAACTCCAGACATTCGTGTGATTCTTACCAAGTGAGCAATCACACCAACGTGGTGAGCACAGAGTTCAGCTGTTCCATACCTGGAATATGAGAGAGAAGGAGAGGGACATCTGTGAGTCTGTAACTCCTACTCTTTTACAGACTATTATAAATCTTATCAGCAAGAGGGCCATTTCCTATAACATATTTAAACTTTATATGCACAGACACAACTTACTTGAGAGAACTATTCCAAAAACCAATTCCTAAATAACAGAAGAAGGAAGTTCCCCTTACTTGCATGACTAAAAATGGCTACCCCATTTCTGCTCCTGTTTTCAAAATACACTCTGTAACCTGAAGAGAATCTAATTCTCAGACAATTTTGTCTTTAAAAAAAAATCTCTGAAGGAATTATGTACAACAACAGAACTAAATGGATCAGTGGAAATCCTGCTTGTCCTGAATCTTACCGGGCAAGGAAGCACCAGGAGTCCATTGCTAGAAGAGATGTGACCATGCTAGAACCCAGCACAGCATCCAGCAGAGCATGTTCCTGGGCAGGAAACACAGGTCAGCTCACACACAGACAGACTGCAGGCCTGATATTATTTCTACTCAACTAACTAGCATTGAACCTAATAAGATTTTCAGCTTATTAAATTTAAAATGTTTTAAGAACTAATTTTCATCCTCTGTATTCAGCTACACCATCAAGCAAGCAGTTAGACCTTTAGTTTTGCAGGGTTTGGATGTACATTCCTTTCAGTGGGCTGAGGATCCTCCACTGTTCAAAACATGTCATGAGGTCCATCTCTTCTTCACAAGGCAACTTTAATATTTTAGGTTTTTTTTTTTTAAACCAACATATTACCAGTTTTCTTGCCAGCAAACTCTAGTCTGGTAACTGTATCACAGCTCCTTTCCACAGAACCAATTCCAGCCTGAGGAATCTCTTCAGAGCTACATTATTAGAAACAATTAATTCTTTTTTTTTTTAAATAGTACCTATGCATCAGAACAGCTGAAGAGATGACAGCAAAAAAGTAAAAATCTTACCAGCTGAGGAAAGTGGGATGGGAGTGTGGAAGCAATGAAGGAGCAGAGGTGGACACAGACATAGTGATACAGGGTGATGGGAACTGCTGGCTGTCCTGTACTCAGCACCTCTGGCAAATAAACTGGGAGAGAAAGCTCACCAGAACACTGCTGGAAGCTGAAGAAGAGAGCTGAAAACAAAGACAGGCTGCAAGGATAAAAAAAGAGAAAAAAGAAACCTGCTTCAGTTAGAGATATGCAAACCTCAAATGCCACAGACAACATTTTTACTACAGACTAGAAATGGTGGCATTAATTTCAGTGCTTGTACACTAGAGTGATGCTCTTGACTACCTTCCTCTTTTTACAAAGTCAGGTAATTATTAGAGGCTTCAGGCATAAAAACACAAGATTTTAACTTAGTGAAGGATCAACAAATAATACACACATTGCACTTTTCATGGAAGCAGCCTGAATGGCATTAATTTCCTGGAAAAACAGGTATCTCTGTGCCCTTCACTCCTGAAGCACTGAACCTCAGATCCTCAGCATAAGGAAGCAGAACCATGGAGTCTCACATATTTTATTACCCAGTCGTGAGGGAAACCCAAGCAACTGAGCCCCTCTGCTCATCCAGACTGATCACTGTGGAGATGAATTATGAGTGGGAACATCCTGAGTACCTTTTTCCTCTGTTCCAAAGACTCTGAACTTCTTCTGACTGAGAGGGCAGCTTATCCATGATGGCAATCAGGATGAGGCACTGGGGCAGCTGCTGCTCAGGTGGGAGACCTGCAAAGGATTTTTTTTTTTTTAAGATATGATGCTAATTGTCCTGGTAAATATATCACGTGTGTAAATTGGTTTCTAAGGAGTGAGAAACAATGAGCAAACTCGTGAAACATAGAAGCTCCCAGTAAAACAATTTAAAAAAAATATATTATCACAGACACAGCTGGGATTAAAAAAAAAAGGAATGTTTCATCATGAACATTATGTTTGACATGAGAAAAAAACACAATTTCAGGTAAAAGCTAAACAAAATATTCTAATTCTGTCTGAACTGCCACTGCAACATGCTGCAAAGGAGTTCTAATCTGGTGCCTCAAGCTTCCAGTCTCCTTGACTGCACTGACTGCCTTCTCCACCAGAGCAGAAAAATGTCAGCCTGCTTTCAAAGGTTGTGACAAGGTGGACTGAGATGATGTAAAACTGATTAACCAGAATAATTCTGAAGTTCCTGTGAGTCATTCAGAAAAGGAGCATTTGACAGCAACATGAACTGATACAAAATTCATCTGAGTTAGTGTGTAACTGACTATCACTGTACCTGCAGAAGAATTAGAGACAAGCAAACCAGTAGAGAATATTATTTGTGGGCCAGAAAGTCAAAACATTAACCCTGATCCCTCAGAAATGCTTCCATAGTACTACAGCAGTGCTAGCTGTATTTTAAACCCACCTAAATTTTCACTTAACACTCGCTCCATAAAAGGGCTAAAGGGAAGAAGCTGGCAGATGAGAGGGTCCAGAGCCACAAGAAAAACCCGGAATATTTCATCCCGATGAACTTCCAAGATCTCTGGAGCATAGAGGCTGGGAGGAAATTTGCTGAGGAGGCACAAAAAAAAAAAAAAAAAAAAAAATTTAAATATTCTTGGTAGCATTTTCAGGAAGATTACTTTTCCAAAGAACTGCAAGAAGGCAAGCCCTTGACTTCCCTGTTACTATGAAATAAAAGGCAGCAAAGGCTTTTTTTTTTTTTTTTTTTTTTCCACTGTGGAATATCTGTTAGGAGATTTGGTCCTCTGGGAGAGTTTCAGCTCCACATTCTGCCTTTAAAATAAGCATCACTCTGCAATATTTTACTAAGCATTGAAAGAAAACCTTACAAGCTCAAAGAAAAGGCACATAAAATATATAGCACATAGAAGAAGAACTATGAATCACAAAAAAAGTCAAGCAATAAAAAGCCAAGAAGGCACCTGTGTACACATTTTGACAGTCATAAATGTGACAGCACTAATTTAATGTATGACACAAATAAAAGGGCACCATGGTTTCTCTTAAGAAAAAAAAAATCCTGGACAACAAAAGAATACCAAAGTTACAAGAGAATAAAAGAAAAGAGATCATGAAATGAAAACTTTGCAGCTTTTAAAGTGACTGTAAAAATGCTACATTCCTATTTTTAAAATCCTGCTCAGTTTTGCTGAGTGAATAAAAGTTTACAACCTCCCACCTGAGGAAGATGTACAGGGTAAGTAAAGTTAGAAGAGGAAACTCATGAAAAAATATCCACTTGATCTTGCACAGTGACCTCGTGCAGGCATCTTGCCACAGAACCTGATTTCAGTTCCAAGAGGATGACAGAATCAGCTCTATTTTAAGTCCACTTTCCCCTACCCTTCCCCACTGTTGTAGAAAATGAAGCAAAACTTTTGAAAGGAAAATTGTAAGCCACTTGCAGGCCATTATGCTTTGTGAGCATAATGTTTGTTTCTGGGGGAAACAGAGTCCTTCTGTGCCATTTAAAAGCTTAAAAACACAACTGTAAAGCTATGAAAAAATTCAGGATCCTCTGATTCTGATCCTCTCAGGAGAAAAGTTTCCATACTTTGTCTTAAAGTTGAAACAATCTGTCGAGTTGCTGTTCAGCTTTAGCTCTGTCCAACCTCTTGGTGGTGAGGGCAAATCCTGGCTTCAGGAATTCTAACTTTAGGAACAAAACTTTTCAAATGAAATTGCATAAATAGACCCAGTTAAGAAACACTGACATGATCAGTGGGAACAAAGTGAGTGGCTTGTCAATATGGGACACTGAGAGCACTGATCAAGAATGGGTTTAAGGTAACTAATACCACACCAAGGTTTTCAATTTATTAAAAATATTTATTTTAGATTTCTGTACATGAAAAAAGAAAAAAACAACTCTAGAACAGGAACTGTATTTTTATATCTCAAGATTCTAGGAATGCAATATGAAGTGTTGTAAATAATCACTTCTCTGTACTTCACTTACCTGTATATCTGAAGAAAGAGCTGATGTAACTGAGAGCATGAATCAGAGAAGAAAGAAACAAACTCCTGCAGAAGGAATAATATATACCATTAATTTTGAATGGTACTTTTAATATAAAATTTATGATTAAATAGACTTTCTTTCTGTTCTGCTATACTGCTGTGTAAAGTACTACACAGCAAAAACTGGTTAAATCCTAACAGCCCACAGCACAAAGTAAGGGCAAAGGAAACAATTAAAGTCTTTCTAAGCTAAATTACATTACATGTATAGAGTAGGTAAAAATAAAATTTATTGGCTTATTAAAATAATATAAGTATGGCTGTAGTAGCCATAGAGACCTGCAAAAATCTGAAGTGCTCTCAATCCATGCTGCAGGGCTGTTTTATTCTGTCAAAATGCTATTTGCTTTGTGGAAAAAATAAAGTATCCCCCCCCAGTTATAGCCCATGGGACAAGACAGATGCAGAGCCAGCATGTCTTGTAATACTGAGAAAAATCCAACATAGGAACAAAGTGCAAGGGCCAGGGAAGGAGCAGGAAGCTTGTGTCAGAGCTAACAACAGCACACAAGCATTTCTTCTAACTAATGCCACACAGTTTTCAATGGCTGAAGTGAGGAACAGGTCTCCTCTGCTTCATTCTTCCAGGTGAAGATGCTATTGCATTGATTCATGGCAAAAACTCCTACAAACTTCTTGGTGACACTGCTTGTCACAGCTTATTATTCTGCTTGTTTTTCTGTTAAATCACAGCAGGAATCCTGCTTGGGCTTGTGAGCATATAGAGGTGGAAAAATGACTTCTGGTTATGCATGGGTGTTAATCATACCACCCATGTGGTACAGTCAGAAACTGGTAAGATACTGTGTGGTACAAAATAACTCCATTACAGAGGCTTAGATTTAACACCAATATATAATTCAAGCATTAAACCCTACCTTGGTGTAGTGTACAAGGGAATTAGCAAAGAACCTGCACAGCTTGACAGTCTTCTGAAAGAGTCTGAGGTCAGTGCCTTCCTGTCAGAAAAAAAAAAAAAAAAAAAAAAAAAAGCAGTTAATAAAACTTTATTGACAGAGTATAAAATACAAAAGAAAGTCAAGATTGCTAACTATGACCCAAACTTATTTCAGACTTGATTCTCTCCAGACTCTGCAGCAATGGTGGAAAGAACTTCAGAAATCCTCAGTATCCCTCAGTGTTTTTACAGCAATTTTCAGAACTGGAATATTGTCTTTTGATTGACCTTGAGATATCACCAGCTTAGGAAATAAAAAGAAATTCCCATAGAACAGAATGGAAACTTATTTTCAGCACATCAGAACCCCAATCTGAACAAAGTTATGGGCCTCATTTTCATGGGGTTGTCTGCCTATCACATAAAGTGAAAAAAACAACAACAAAAAAAAATCACTCCAAGCAATATAACACAGCACAAAGAATTTGTCCTTCTCAAGTCCAACAGCAGCTTCTGGAGATTTTAACTTACCTGTATCTCTGAGATTTTCATTTGCTCAGCCAGTTGCAAACAGGATTGAAAAGAAAGAAGAGTGTCCTTGCACAGGCTATCAAGGATGTCCCTGTGTTTCAGATGGCACTGCAGCAGGGAGTGATGCTTCAGGCTCTGCCTAACAGACAGGAATATAATCAGGTATTTAATTGTCAGAAGTGATCACACTTTGAGTTAATACAAATAATTAATTCTTCTTTTTAGGCTTTTCTACGATGCTAATTGATACAATATCCATGTACAGCAATGCAGGAATTTAGGGTGAGCAACCTTCTTCATATCCATAACCAGAGGAGAGGCAGGACAGAAGCACCAGGCAGCACAGCTCAGGCCACAAACACTGACAAAACTGCAGGTCAGACCTCTGGGATTATTTTTTCAGACAATGGGGTTTAAAATTTTCTGCTGTATTGTAATACAAGAAGTCAAGCTTGTAGTGCTTCTTCACATATGATTTCTAACTGTCTTCAGTGATGAAGATAGCTAATTTAAAAAATAAGTATCTAAATTTTCTTACTAGCTAAATAGCTAAATTGAATAATCTGATTGCAATTTAATTTGAAACTCCGAATCTATAGCTATTCAAATGCTGGTTATTTAAAATTAACAGTCTGGGTTTATTACAATAAAACTGAATGTTCAGTGACATACTTGATTATGAACTTCCATGTATTGGCATGAAGAGCATGGTCCATGTTGGAAATGACAGAGCAAATCTCCAGCACAGTGTGGATCACTAAGGATGAAATAATAGCAAAAACTGAGTTAAATCAGATTTGCTGAGTTCACAGCTACACTCCTCTCCTTGGCAAACAGCAGCAGTCACAAGCACTAAGAGAATACCACCACATGACACTGAATCTGGAAAAGAGCTCAGTGCTTGGGAGCTGCCCCTTTCCTACACAAAGTGCCCCACCTGACAGAGAAAGCTTCAGGTGGATAAGTGGAAAAACCTCAAGATTCAAAATGCTGCTTTTAGAAAAGCTGGCCAGGACAGTAGGAACTCAGCATGCTCAGAACCCTCTTTTAAAAACTCACAGTCTCTATAGAAAATAGAAAAGGAAGACTGAACAGGAGTAAAAAAAGCACACGTACCTGACACCATATCTGTGATGTTCTCTTCAGCAGAAGCAGAGTCCAAGGAAATCCTATCAAGTAGTTCCATCAGCTGTTTCTGAAGACAGTAAGTTTCCTTGAACATAGCTTGCAAGAGGTCAGAAATCAAGTGCAGATGCCCACAGTACACTGCTTCACTGTCCTGCAGAAATAGAGAAGGGAAGGTTTAGAAAAAGATGAGAAACCACAGCCTAATTTTTCACATGCTGAAAACACCCAGAGCTTTTTTATACATTTCACTTGGGAAAAAAAGCAAGGCACAGACTTACCTCCTTCAAGTATAATATACAGCCAGATCTGTATCTTCTGTTATCAGCCCCCTCTTTACTAATACTGTTCACCTCCAGCCTCATCAACAATTAATGAAGTCTACCTGGCTCTAGTGAGCTTAGGATTAAGACTGGATGCAAAAGTTTAAAAAGTTAAAAGTGAAGCCTGACCAAAACCTGCTGTGTCCTTACAATAACCTTGTTTTATTTTCACTGCTGTAGGGGGAATTACTGTTGAATCTGAAAATGCAGATCTGAAGCTGGAATGCATTACTCATCATAAACATGAAGACCCTGATCACAACTTTAGAACTTGAATAGAAACAAGGTAAGTAGCACCATTTTGATAACTATTTGTAGCTCTGAAAATACCACAGCTATCAGAAGTGCACAGATTTCACAGAGAGCCTGGCCTGGTAAATTAAATGTTCAGTTGGCATTGGGTGCCAAGTATGGAAACAGCAGAATCTGTGCCTCTCCCTACCACGTCACATTTGCTTGTAAAACAGTGAAAAATCACCTCTGTGCAATCTACATTTAAATGTTTAAAATATAATTTGAGAACAATATTGCTTCAAAATAGGATCTTTTTACATAAAAGCCAGCCAGAATGAGAATGTTCCTCCTGGCAGCCAAGACCTACCTTGCAGTGTGTAAATGTGCTCTTTATGACATGAAGAACAGAGGCCGGGAGGGTGCGGATCTGCTCCAGAGCCACACACTCCTGCAGGGTGCAGACACAGCGTACACAGCCAGTCAGAGCTTCCAGCAGCTGCACCAGAGTCTTAGAGAAAGGATAAACAACAAGATAATTTTTTTTTTTTCACGCCTGCAATAACTTCAAAAGCATCTCTTCTCACCTGAATTGCACCTCTGTTTTTCTGGCATTTAAACTTCGCTGCTATTTGCAGAAGTATTTTGTTAAAGATGAACGAAGCTCCTTAAATAGAATCAAGCAATCCAGACCTCTTCTCTGGTACCACATTCTCTTTGAAAGGTCCATATTTCTTTTGACTACTGTTTTTTATTTTAAAAAATTTTAAACTCTGAATTAGGTACCTGTATAAATAGGTGCCTGATCCACATTCCAATTGTGTTAAAGAATTTGAGATTTATTTTTGTTTAATTCGGACCAGCATCACACACTAAGTGTCCTCAAATAATTCACAAAATTTGAATTGAACAACTGCAGAAGTTCATGGATAGCAGCCAACAAAAACACTCTATAACCTCTTAATTGTTTAGGTACACCCAAGGAATAATATAATTATTTCTTCAACAACTTATTTCATGGGACTTGCCTGCAGAAGATTCCTTACAGTGCTGCGTAGCTCTGTATTCTGGCTGGTTAATCCTTTGGCCTCACTGGATAATTCATACATCAAGTTATCAAATAATTGTAGAGTCTGTCAGAACAAAACAAAAACATTTTGTTTATAAACACACACACACAAATATTAACACCATTCTGTATCTGCTTGTTTGCTTGCCAGGGAGTCCTGGGCTACTGAGTTAACTCAGGGGAAAATAACACTTTCTAGCATTTGTATCATAAAGCATGACACACCAAGAAGCAAAACCCATCTCACAGTATTGAGAGTTCTCAGGTTTTGTATCCACAGCAGTAATTATATCATGAGACCTCAAAAAAGGTTTATAGTTCTGGAATGAATGAAAATTCCAGATTTAATTGAAGTTGTCATACCTTAGGTAATACTTTTGAGAAAAAAGTTTGCTCCAAATCTGCAAGGCTGATATGGGGCAAAAACATTTCAGTCAGGATCCTCAGAACACCTGCAAAGCAAAACATTTATAAAACCTTAGAGAAAAACAGTATATGATTGTCACAAATATGGAAAAAGCACAAGCACAGCTTCTCTAAGGGCTTTTACAAAGTTTATTCAACATGCAGTTAGTGTAACATGCAAGGTCCAGCAGGATGGCTGAGGACTGTGGAAGTGATTAGTTGTAAGTGTTTAAAATAGTGCAGAATTTATAATGCAGCTGCAGTAGGAGTCCTTGGGCATTTCTTGGTCACTACTTACGAATGTGCTCGGCCCAGTCTTCAGACTCTTGATACATAGAGTAAAAACGTTAAAGAAACCCAGACTCGTTCTGCCCTAAAAGTCATCTTTTGAACATCTGCAGGTCCAAGTTTTGAACAACTTGAGGTCCAAGTGGTTTCTCCCGGGCTATGTCCCATGTACGCTTAAGTTACATCGGCAGTGATGCTCCCTCAGCCACATCTCGGTACCCATTATCAGCATCATTATTTCCACAGTGAGTGTCAGAGCAAGTCTGAGGGGGCGGATGAAGGAGGGCGGCATCTACAGTGATAATTAACCACACTCTGGGTTTTTCTGGTTGGTTTTGGTTTTTTTTTTCTTTTCCGTAAAAACTTTTTATTTCGGTGAAGGGCTGTACTTATTTCCTCTGAAAAACCCATCACTCAGCCTTTCTCTCCTGCGCCCATCTCTTACAAAGCCCGCACCGCTCTCCTTCCCACAGGCGGCGGGAGGCTGAGGGACGAACACCCCTCAGGAACACCCCCCCACAACACCCCCTCCATTCCGGGCTGCCTCCCAGCAGCCCAACCGCGTTGAAGGATATCAGGAGCCGGGGCAGGACGGCGGGCATTTCCCGGCGGCAGAGATCCCCGTCCCAGCCGCCCAGCTCCCGCAGGAGCAGCTCGGGATCAGTCTGGGACATGGCGCTCGATCCCCTCACCTCAGCGGAGCCTGAGGCGGGAAGGTTTTTCCGCCGCGCTCCCAGCAGCCTCGGCGGGCGCGAGGGTTGCTGGGGGAGCGGAAGGAACCGGGTTGGACCGGGGTTGGTACCGGCTGGGCAAAGCAGAGCCGGTTCTGCATGCACCAGCCGGGGTGCTGGAAGCAGCAAGGAAGGAAGGAAGCCGGGCCCCCCGCTGCTTCTCTGAGCGTTGCTTTCGCGTCGGTTGGCGGGAAAGGTGAGTTTTTACCCGAAAAAGTAGTTTCCCTAATTTCCCTGGGTTTACCTCCATTGTGTGGGAGGTGTGGTCACTCGGAACGCTGTTTTGTTGTGGTTTTTCTTGAAAGGAATTTAAATATTTAGAAAAGTGACTTGCAAAACTAAAGTTGGGATGCTACAATTATTGGGATGCGCCTCGTCCCCTGTGAGGAGGGACTGAGGGTGTTGGGGCTCTACGGGGGGAAGAAGGAGGCTGAGGAAAAGGGAGACCTTTACACCTTTACAAATACCTGAGAGGAGGTTGTGGTTAGAGTGTGGGTTGGTCTCTTCTCACTGGTGACAGAAGACTAAGGGAAATGGCTTCAAGTTGCATCAGGGGAGATTTATTTTAGACATCAGGAGAAATTTCTTCGCAGGAAGCACTGGAGCAGGCTCCCCAGGGGGGTGGTTGAGTCTCCTCCATCCCTGAATGTGTTTAAAAATCTCCTGGATGTGGTGCCTGGGGACAGGGTTTAGTGGTGGTCTCTGGGAACAGAGGAATAGCATTAGGATGAGGCTGGACTTGGTTATCTTGAAGGTCTTTTCCAGCCTGAACAATTCTGTGATTAGACAGGTTGCTTGTGCTGGTGTTTGGCAGTTCAATGACACATAAGCTATTTACTCTTGTTTCCAGAAGTAATTCACCTGACTCTTTGGCAAAACATCAGAAATTCTACCTGCAACATGCTCTTCCCCATAGCTGTAACTACATAAAAACATTCTCTATTTAAAAAAAAGAAGCAAACAAAACATATCTTTGTACTGGTATGTTCTTAGAATTTTGAGTGTTTCTGGCTGTAATAAATTAAGCTTTTTAAATTTCTTTTATTAAGGGAAAAAAAAAAAAACAACAAAAAAACCAACCAAACAAAAAACCCAAACAAAAACTCTTATTCCTGAAAATGGATTTTCGATTTAATTTTGTTATTGATGAAAAGGAGGACACTGAACCAGACACTCATGATAAGCTGGACCTACAGCACCAAGAGGAGACACCACCAAAGAAAAAGGTATGCTTTAAAGCTGCCAAGGAGCACGAGATGCCTGAAGATCTCAACAAAATATTGGAAAACAAAGCCATAGAAACAGCATCAGGCCTGTATTACATCAACATGCCTCTGGTGGAAATCTCGTGTCTGGATGGTGCTGACAGGGAAGGCATCGTGTCCAAAAGTGTTTCCTCTCGCTCCGATCTCATCCCAGGAGTCTATGAGGGAGGACTGAAAATCTGGGAATGCACCTTTGATCTCATCAACTACTTTTCCGAGGCCAAAATACAATTTACCAACAAGACTGTGTTGGATCTTGGCTGTGGGGCTGGACTGCTGGGAATAGTTGCTTTAAGGGGCGAGGCTGAAAAAGTCCATTTTCAGGACTACAACAGCACTGTGATAGATGAAATAACTTTACCTAGCCTGGTGGCTAACTGCACTGAATGCAGTAAGACGGGCAGTGGAGACAACAGGAAAACTGGCACACCTCCTTCAAAGAGGCCCAAGAAAGTGAAGTGTTTACCTGATGCACTCACCAAGTGTAGATTTTTTTCTGGAGAGTGGTCTGAAGTCAGTCAGCTCCTGTTAAGCAGCAACAAAGCCTTTTCAAAGTATGATTTAATTCTCACATCCGAGACAATCTATAATCCTGACTACTACAGTGCTTTGCATGATACACTGGCTCAGCTCTTGGATAAAAATGGCCGTGTGTATTTGGCAAGCAAAATACATTATTTTGGAGTTGGTGGTGGCATCCACCTCTTTGAGAAATTCGTGGAAGAGAGGAATGTGTTTAGGTCCAGCATAGTTAAAACAATCGATAAAGGACTGAAGCGATGCATTATGGAAATGGTCTTTAAAGATTCCAGTTAAAACTCAACCACTGGTCCTTCAAAAATATCTGAAAGATGAAACATTTTAATACTCATATCTCATCGTTTTGTCCTCTGCTGAGTTACTGTGGTTTGAAAAACTAAAGAAGCTTTTTACTCGTTATTGAAATGTTTGACAAATTATGATCTCTGACTAGCAGTGAAGGACTCTTCTGATTCTGCATATTAAAAACTGAGTTCTGCTTAAACTACCATCTCTTTATGCCAATTAATTGTCACCTTACGTTTTAAAAAACAAAGCAAGTCACTGTCCCCAGTCCCCTCTCTCATTCTTTGGCAGTACCAGAACTTAAGTCACAGGAGCAGCTGCTGAGGGCAGTTTTACCTTCCCAGTACAGTGCAGAAGTTCTCAAGCTCCCAGCTTCAACTGCATCAGGAGATTTCTCAGTCACTGCTTTGCCACCAGGGGGGGATACAATTGTATTTATTCCTCACTGTTCTGCTCTCAATCTCTGGCATCTTTGTGATGTTTCCATGGGTAATGCACACATGACTTTTATTCAAGCCTATGGAAAAAGTACCAGAGAATATTTAATAGTGCAGTCTGTGAATTTTCACGTGCAGATTCTGACATATCACACAGAACACTTCAGGAAGTAATTGGAAAGAGCCATGTTGGTTTTAATAAAGATGATCCCTGTTTTACAAGTTGTGTTGAAAAAAGATTCTACACAAGACCAATTCCTTAAACTAACCAATAAGCCTAAAAATAACTGCAGTAAACTTGGTACAAGGATACTCAGTGCAGGGGAGAAAGGAGAGTCATCTGAAGGGATGGAAAGAAACTTATTACAGCAGTGACCTAAATCACTTTTAATTATTGCATCAAGTTCCTGTCATTGAAAGCTAGGACAGCAGCAAGCCTCCTATTTTGGCCATGTTGCTATGACAACAGTCATAGAGGATTTCCTCTACTTCACAGAAGAGCCCTAACAACTACTGTTGCTTCAAAACCACTTGTGAGTAGATTATTTTAATGCTTTGGAAACTACTGACGTTGCCTTTTTATAGGAGAGAGAGGGACAAAAATCAGTCAGTTGTGCCATGACTCTGATGGCACTTCAGAATATTTTTGCATCAACTCCATAATTTACTCATTGTAGACAATGGCTGACTACAGACTGAGGAACAACATTAAGTTCAGCTTTGGCAAATTAAATAAAGTACTGTTAAGTTAAGGAAAGTAAACTGTTAAGTAAAGTAAAGTAAAATGCTGTGGTTAGGAACAAGAAACTCATATTTTTCTGGTGACTATAGAAGGCACTTAATCTTCTACCATAGTGCTTCCTCTTGAAAATAATCTACAAACTCACAGTCTAGAGTTTAACACACTACTCCTTTACACAGCATCCTCATTTTGTTCTTGGATTGTTCACACACCTCTGCTTTCATGCAAATACAGAACCAGATTTTTCAGGACTTTGAAGACTGCTGGAGCTGCAATCACAGTGATAAAACACTTGCAAAACAGGAAACCCCCCACAATAGTGAAGTTCCATTCCAGAATTTAAGATGAGAGTTAACAAAAGATGTTTTTCTCAGGTAAGATCAGCAAAATTAGCATTGGGATTTCCATAGTTGTAGATGAATTCTTTACTGTTTATAATAGCCAGCAATCTGTGCTGAGAGGAAGCAGAATTCAGCTTCAGGTTTTGGTTGCTTTGTTGGTGTTTCAACAGCAATTGCTGATCTTGCTGTGTTATGACTTTCTCTACCTGCCACATTATCACCACATTAGTGAGCAGCTTCCTGCTTCTCTTCATGACCTGGGATTAAAAAAAATTCTCATTTATAATAGTTGTACATATTACTTAATAGCTAGGGAAATTAGCATTTCCTCCATGACATTGCACTAGAAAATATCAGAGATTTGAGAGGATCCTCAAATTATTTTTGCAATGCCCTCACAATTGCCGTACTGCAATAAACCCTTACCATCAAACTCTTTATATCTTGTGTGAAAAAACAAAGGTAGAGATTAGCTGGTGAGTCAGTTTATTAGCTCCTCCAAATCATCACCACTTTCCACCCCCCAGTCCTTCTCCCTCACGTGAGAAAGTCATCAGAGTAAGAAATCCGGTCTAAACGAGGGCTTTCCCGTAAGTATTGTGGAGAGAAACATTAAAATTGGTCATAAAACAACTCAGGAAACTCAATTATAAAGCTTGTTTGTTTCAACGGGTGCTCTGCTGACCTGATGACTTCCCTTTGAAGACTATTTGCTAGTTTTGGGAAGTGAGGCTGTTGAAAACCCAGCTCTGTATCCTGGCACAGATTCAACAGCATCTGTTACAGTTATTTTACTCAAGCTTGAGGGAAAAAAATTAATGAAAATTGTGGGAAGAGCCCAGTCTGCAAGTTACTGACTTGTATGCTATTCTTGGTTAATAGGCACAGAGGCATTTAGTCATATTCTGGAATAAAAATCTTGTTAAGAAATAACCAAACCTGCAGTCAGTGTTACCATGATATTGAAAGTGGTGCAGCCAAATGATGACTGCACAAGGACATTATAAAGAGAAGCACAGACAGATGCAAAAGCTCACAGAGGCACCAGAGGGGAGAGTGCAGGCTGAATATAAGGGAAAACAGGTGCAAACCAAGAGACCTGCAGGCATCAGGCTCAAGAGATCCTGCTCAGGTGATAACTGGGATGGAGATACCAGAAATGGACTGGAAAGGTTTGAGGATGAGAAGAAATCCCTCTCTGCCCCATCAGTCAAAACAAAGGTACAGAAGGGTGACAAGATGGATAATTAATGTAGTGAGGCAGTTACAGCTGGAGTTTTTCTGATAGGAACTGGGCTTCACAATTTCAAATTTCATCCTCTTTGTACTTTGTCATGTGCATATTGAAAAGAGAAAGCCACTAGATACCACCAGCTCCTGGTAAGTGCAGTTAGTAAATGCACTGAAGAGGGAAGAACTAGGATTTATCTACAAATACATCTTCAAGACTGCAAGTCAGCAATGTAAAGCATAAGAAAAAAAGGTACTGCCTTGAAATCCACAAAAGCATTCAAGAGAAGACTAGCGGGAAACAAAAAAAAAGGGAAATTTGTAGCAAGTTACGTCACACCAAGTGAAGGGCAATATCCTGCCACAACAGGAGAAAACAGGTTTATTGCTATATGCAGGTTTAAGTTTATTCACACTTCCTAGGTGTACTAGGTCTGGTTGGAAGGTTGCTAGCTACATGATAATTATTGCCATTAGAAAAAGAAAAAAAAAATGGAAAAAGCATCATTATAGTCACAGGGAACAAAAGGAGTACAGGGGAATCAGAATAAAAACAAGTAGTGTCAGAATTTAGCATTGCCAGCAGCCAGCTATGGGAAGGAATCTTGCAGGAACACAAAAGATCATTACTTGTGTGAAACTGAATTTTCAATACCATGGAGTAATTCGAAGATCTAAATAACTGATGAAGAACTGCAACAGTCAACCCTTCCCCTCCTGGTTTTAGTAAATGAGGATAAGAAAGCTTAAAAGTCTAAAGAACACTGGAAAACAAAAGAATCAGAAAACAGTATGGTCAAAAGACCAGGGGACAGGTTTGGTCCTATGGGATAGGTGGTAAAATCCTGATGTATCCTAAGATATATCAGTGAAACAGGACTGGATGAAAACCAACTGGAGGGAAGAGGATGTGGGAAAGTTTAATTAGATGGCATGTCAAAAGAAAAGGGAAAAAGCTTAGAACTGCAGATTCCACAAAAAGGAATGATCTAAAAAATAAGATGAGGTGGTCAGTAATTCCCAGATAAGTTACAGAGTCCAGTTACTTCAGCTTTATGGCAATGTACATAGAAGATACTTTATTTATCAACGTACAGCTCAGAGTTGCCAGTTTTGAGCTGCTTGTGGTGTTCATAGGTGGCAGGTTTACTTCTTGTCATCAGACCATGTAATTTCATAATCTGTATATGTTTTTTTCAGTATCTCTACAGTCACTGAGTGATCTGCTTTCCCATAGCCCTGCAAGAAAGAACAAGTGCTTGTCAGATACACAGTCTGCAGATCCACTGAGTTTTGTCACAAGTTAACCAGTTATGACATAATACTTCAAGTAATTCACACAGAAATCAAATACAGGTTCTAGGAAGTTAATCACAGTATTTTTCCAGCAGAAAACTTGTTTTAAAATAGTCCCAACCTCTCTGCTACCATATTTATTGAATGTTCTTTTCCACAGAGGTTGCACTGACCCACTTGAATAGATATGAGTGTAAAACCAAGTGGTTTGTCTCAGCTGAAAGAAAAGGGAGCAAGAAGCCACATGTGTGAACATTTGAATACTATTCTAGCCAGTAAGTAAAACATTTTAGTATGTGGTTTCTTTATTTGCAATCTTCCCTCATCTGGTAATGGCATAATCTTAATGTGTCTGTGTTCTTCAGCCACTGCAGCTCCAAACCAGGCAAAGTCAGGTGACCCATGTGATTTTTAGCCCTCATCTAAATCACTGATCACAATATTACTCTTTCACTGAAATTTGAGTGTTGTGGTAGAAGGTGCCTTTCCTTTATTGTCTGACATGACTTAAATTATCTTCTTATTTCAGGACTACAAATTTTTCCCAGTCAAAAAGCCTTTACTGCACAACAGTGTGGTCTACAAATAAAAGCTTGCTATATGCAAGTGACTTTTCAGTAACATTTCATGTGAAACATTTAACTTGTAAGACTAAAAAAGAGCTCAAGATTGCATTATCAAAATATGTTCTCTTAATCATCATTGACCCTGCCCCAATAGAAACAGCTTAAATAAACCAGCATTTAAAGTGCACAGGTTAAAATTACTGATGCATTATAACATGCAAGCTTTTGAAAAATACCAGATAATGTAGTTATGTGAGAAATACCACAGATTTATACTGTCAGTTGTAAAGCAACAGACCTACAGATCACTCTCTCTTTGGTAACCACTCTGAAGACCCCACCTTCAAATTAAGCACCTACTTCAAATTAAGTTAATCAGGACCATGCAGCTATTGACAGGCTATTTCTGCTCTGACAGTAAAACAAAAAGACTCTTGAGTCAAGAGATGCAAATTTCTGTTTTCAATTGATTATAACTTAATGCAGAATAATATCAGCATTATCTAATTAATTTTGCTTTGGTCTCCCACCTTTAAAAATAGTATCTTTCTAATCTATTTCACAAGAGTTTTCCAGTTAATGTTTACACTGTGCTTCAAATCGTTAGCTTTCAGCCACCATACCAGAAAACAAAACCCCTAGAACATCAGAGACAGAAGGATTTGATAGAATACAAGAGCTGAACTTACTGTAGAGAGCCCAAATACCCTAATTTTTTTGTCTTTGCTGTTATGGTCAATTTTCCCTCCTCCAAGGCACTTGCACTCATATCCCAGCTTTTCCATCTCTGGATTTACTTTTTCAAAGATGTGATCTGCACAAGAAGAATAGTTAGAGCCTAGTTAGAAGAAGAAGAGTTAAAACACACACTGGACATCTGCTTCTCTAAAATATCCTCCGGGATATTTTCCTCTCATTTTCCTCCCGTTCCCTCTGCCAGCTGCCCAGGGGAGGTTTCTCGTGATAGCCACAGAACACCTGCATTTAAAGGTTGCCTGTTTCGGTGGTTTTTACTTGCTTAGCACATCTCCTTCTCCTAAACTAGGTTTATCAGGTTTGGAAATAAAAAGGGAAGGAGGAGGAATGGGGCTTGAGCCTGACCCCAGACACCCCGGGCCGGCAGTCCGCCTCACAACATCCTGAGGGACGCTGCCGGGAGGGGGGGGGGACACCCCTTTGACGATCATTTCTCCCCCTATTCCCGCCTCGCACTGCCGTCACCCACTGTGAAACTCGGCCGCTTTGGTTCCCCGGACGATATCGCGTTGCTCCTCGCTTCCCGGGCGCTGCAGGCGCACCAGGATATACTTGAAAGTGCCCTCGGGGTCGATCTCCACGTCCCTCACCGCCGCCATGCCGTGAGGTAACGCAGCGGCGGGCGGGAAGGCGCCGCTCGCGCAGCCGCCGTGGCCGCTCCGCAGCGCTCGGTGCGGGGAGCTCACGGTGCGCGGTGTTCCCGGGCAGAGTGTGGGTCCGACCCCCGTCCCCTCAGCTTCCCGGGCCCTGAGAGGAGGTTTGGGTGCCATGAAGAACCTTCAAGCCGCCCCCCATGGCCACGGGCCCCGTCCTCCCTTCGTCCTCTCCCCCGCTGCGGGGCCTTGCAGTAGGCACCCACCTCACCCAGCGGGCCCGTGGGAGGGTAAGGAGGGAAAAGGGTCATGGGCTGAATGCCCCCACGTTCCTTCTGTGGGGTGCACTTTACAGGTGTTAAATAAGAGATGGGCGTTTAATCTCCTGTTCACCTTATTTTAGGGGTTCTGTTTGAGGAGTGAGGAGAGCTCCACGCAGGTTGGTCACGGAGTCGCCCACCCAGAACGATGGAGTCCAGCGTTCTGCTGAAAATGGGGCCTGGAACGCTTGGAGGAAGAAAAAGAAGTGGTAAAGAGCAAGCAAAATCTTGTATCAAGTGGCTGTGCAAGAGAAAAAAGTCACAAAAAAGCCCTAACCCATTCATGTTAAAAAAACTAGGAGTTTAGTTCTAAAAAACTGGGAGTTTAGTTCTAAAAGCTTTAGAATATTTCCACAAATGAGTTTTAGCAGCCCTGTCTCTGAGTGCTGTATTAGCACTTTCAACTGAACTATTTTGTTAATTGCTGACTTGAAAATCTCCATTTATATTTTGAAGTATAGAAGTGTTTGAATACAGTGTACTGTATAAACAGATGTAATGAACTAAAACCAATAAAACAGGAAGATTGCCTATCAATTAAATACAGCATTTACAGGTGCTTAACAAGATAAATGCAATATTTGTATTTGAATTTGTTTCCTCCTTTAGGACATAACAACTAAATTTTTTAAACTCCCTTATTAGCTTTCTGAAGCCCTTAATTTAAAAATTGTAATACTCTGGAATTTTAGCTACTATTGTTAGTTACCTTTTTGGTTACAGAGTAACACGGTCACTATCCACAGAATGACAATACTCCCAGCAAGGTGAACTACATTCATGCTTGCTGTATCTTAGGAAATGAAGAGATGAGATGAGCTTTAAGTAGAAACCTAGCCCACCATCTCAGTTATTCTGGATTTTCCAAGGCAGGAAAGGAGAGTGATAAAATCTGTGTCTGGATGAAGTGCTCTTTGGGACCATAATAGGGCTGAACTTGTTTTGTCCAGCAGTAAAGGCCTGAAGGGTTATTGTAGTGTTAGTTTTTCAAGTTTCTTTCAAGCAATCTAGAAAAGTTGTGAGCTCTTAAAATTGCTTATTCCTTGGTTATTGTGTCTACTAATTTATCCTAATATCTGGTGTTCTTACTTATCTCGTCCTAGCACGATTGTTAAGCTATAATAACTTAGCTGTAGCATTAAGAAGATTTTATGGAGCTTGCTTGTTTGAATGAACCTTCCCTTTTTATTTTTAACTGGAATAGGAGATTTCATTTCCTTAAGCACAGAAGTCTGTGTGCCCATGGATGTGGAAAACTTCATTGCTTCATTTCATTTATGAGGCACGGAAGGAACTAGCAACAATGGTAGAACTCTGATGAGCAAGGACAAAGATGGCAGAGGAAATACTTATGGCATACCTCAGGCAGAAGTTAAACTTTAAAGGAATTTGTTCTCAACAAGAAGAGGCATCTGGCTTGACCTGACATGAGCAGGTAAGTTTGTGACCCAGTAATGGGCAAAGCAGAACTTTGTCATGTTCTCTTTAATGCTTTTCTCTTCCCAAGGACCCACCTTGTCCAAAAGGAGTTTGGACACCTTGCTGAGCTAGAATTGCAGGTCAAGGTTGAATGTAACACTTTGTTTGGTACAGGCAAAAAGCCTGTTAGCTAGGAGTATCTTAAGGTCAAAACATCCTCATGCTTATTTTGCTATTTAGCCTCTGAAAGCAAGTGACTAGAAAGGGAATATTAGTATTAATACTAATTAACTAGTGTTAAATCTACAGTGTGCTGCACTGAAGCTCACCCTAAGATTTTCCCAAGGCCAATCCAGGTTATCAGAGTCAGGAAAAGGGAAGCAATCAGTTTGAACTCCAGCTTTATAAATTTTCCCTCTTATTGAGCTCTTTGACAGCAGGGCACAAGATGTAAGGATATGTTTGGCCCATCGTTCTATTACAGGAAAATATTAAAAGAGTTTTGAAGTAGGTAATTTCCATCACACTTAACTCTTGCACAAGAGAGAAAATAAAATGATGGTCAACTTCCAGATATGCTTGCAAACTTTTTATTCCAGAGTGAGAGTACACCCTGGAGCTGAGCAGAATTCCTATTGCACTGATGCAAGTTAAAGACACTGTTGTAAATTATGACTCTCATGGGAATCAAAGATCACAGGTCTGCTATGTTGCTTTGTCTGCTCATTAGGCTTTAAATTAAGATTTTTATTCCCCCTCTGCTGGGCAGCAGATCCTCAGATTAGCAGAGAAGCCAGAACAAAGGGAGGGTTCTCTCTCTTGGTGTTGCCTGTCTTGGTATTAACACCTTTTGGGTTTGTGTGGTATAGTCAGTTCAGAAGGCAGAGCTTTGGTTTCTGTGCTGCAGGTTAGGAATCCAAACCACCTTCCAGCAGAGACAAGTGTAAGTGACCTCTGCTGGGTCTTTTATACCTTGCTTTTATGAATAATGCTTTCCTATGATCCCTTTCAGGATCTGAACAAGGTTTTCAGTTCTGCTGCTCACAGAAGGCTATTTCATAACCTCATTGCTCTGCTGGCCAGGAACTCCCTCTTGATTTCCAGCCTCCATTTTCTCTCAGATGGTTTGCATTCATTTGGGTTTTTGTACCAACTTTAACCCTTTATATATAGAAAATGTCTGATCATCTTCTTTCCTGACACTTCTAAGGAGCATCACATCCTTTCTCAGCCTTCCTAGCTGCCTCCTCTTCCCAGGACTTACACACAAACTTCTAAAAGGCTCTCAGGAAGATATTTCTTTAGAGGGGACTTTTTTCTACTCCTTTCCCAGTCTAGAGTTTCCTACCAGTAGGTGTCAATCTCCTAGCTCTCTTTCTGAAGGACCATAAATGTCACCTGCCTGTCAGGATGACCCACTCAGAAGTACTGAACTCGTGCTCCCCTCCAGAGTCCCCTGGGGCAGGGAAACCACTCTGCTGGGGTTGTTTTCAGGGCTCTGCTGTCCTTCAGTTGCCCTTCCCTGTCCTTGGTGTCCATACCTTGCAGCATCTGTTGGGGGCACAAGGAAATCATGGCATGCTTTGATGCAGGTGATGATTCCAGAGTCCCAGCTGTTAATTTGTGGTCTGTAGAGATATGAACAGTGTGAATGAGTTGTTTAATCAATCAGAGTTAATTTATGGGGGATGTATGACATCCTAAGTATCAGGGCCTTTTAGCTGCAGCTGCTTCTCTTCATGATAAACTCAAGGATCACAGGTCTGCTATGTTGCTTGGTCTGCTCATTAGGCTTTAAATGAAGATTTTTATTCTTCACTTATTCTTCATTCTATTCTATTTTTATTATTTTCTTTTATTTTTATTCCCCCTCTGCCTCTGAAAGCAAGTGGCAATGCAAGTGCAATGCAAAAAGGCATTTGCATTTACAAAGCAAAGATATGAGGGTGATTTAAATGGTGGCTTTAGGGCTGGATGTACCCAACAGGGAAACCATGGCTTGTTTCCTGGTAAAAAAAATCTCTCTTCTCTTCCATGATTTCCAACAACAGAATTAGGAATAACCAAGTTCTAGATGGGATCAGTCCCACCTGCAACTGCAGGAACCAAGCACTTGATATTAAGACCAGCCCTGCTTTTATCTTAACCCAAGGTGTGAGGTTTTTTTCTTCTTCTCCTTTGTTCTGTTCCTGTTTCAGAGCACTGAATCACACCTTTCCAGTGCAAGTGATCCTTGGCCTCAGGTTAAATTCTTGACTGTGTATTTTTAACTGTTTGGAGGAAATTGAGCAGTGTGAGTCACATCGGAGAGTTCCCGAAATGAGAAGTGGAGAGGAGATTTTCTGGCTCCTGGGGTTTTGCTGCAGACAGTGTGGAGACTGTCTCAGGCAGCCTGAGAAATTCCAGCTTCTTTGTAGCAGTTGTGTATCCTACCTTATTCTTACTTAATGAGACACAGAGGCTGAAGGATGAGTGTGTTTTTGGAAATTATCTTTTCTTCCCATCAGCACCTCAGGGGAAACTTTTGCCTTAGACCTTTTGTCTCTGGATTTTAAAACAGTGTTTAAAGCTCCTCTCCAAACAGGAAACACCTTCACTGCTGGCACCAGAATTCCTTTTCCCCTCAAGGCTGGCTAAAGCTCTTGCTCTCCCCTTCTACTGAGTGTTGGAATGGGTGAAGCTGATTTTTTTTTCCATGACTTAAAAATTTCAAGTGGTTTTACAGATCTTTGCCATGGAGTGAATATGTTATGCAAACAATTTTGACATAAATACTTATCAAGTGTTTTTATTTAGGAATGACAAAAATAGCTTCTAGAAGAGAGGTGGAACTGAGTTACTCAGAGGTATTTAATTCTCTGTTTCTGTCTCTTGGTGTAAAAACATCAAAAGGGATACTTGGAAATAGGTAAAAATTTGGAAAAGGAAGGAAAAAAAAAATTACAAATGTGAAAAACAATGAGAAGAGAATAAATAAGTAACATGGAAACCAGTTAAGAGGGAGGCTGCATGGTGTTTGTAGCTTGTCTGTCTGCAGGTCAATCTACACAACTGGATCAGAGGGATTTTTCCTGAAAATCCAGTGTAATTTAGGATCCAACATGAGCTTGAGCTCAGAGGAATCCCAGTCTTCCTGAACAACAGAGCTGAGGTTTTTAAGCATCTTTGGCTTTTAATAATGAGATCTTAACTTCTCAGTTGCTTGCTTTTGAAAATATTTTTCAGGCGTTTTTTTTTTTTTTTGAAAATTTTCATTTATGTTGATCTTCCATTATATTAAAAACAAATAAAAATATAATCCCTGGATGACATAATTCCCTGGGAAAAACCCCAAAAAAGTCCTGTATCAGTGATGTGTAAGGGAATACAGCCAACAAAAAGAGGCAGCCTATTTTTAGGCTGGAGTTTTTACGGGCATGTTGCTTTTAGGCTTTGGTATTATGGGTTTGTTTGGTTTCTTTCCTTTTTTTTTTTTCTTTTTATCTGTTGCAGACAAGAGGTCTCAGGCAGCCCCTGTGAATGAAGACTGTTCCAAACTGTGAAATATTCTTTTCCTTCCTCCGGAGATTCCACTGGCAAAGTGAGTCTGATAGAGCTTCCTGCACTCAACTTCAGAGCTTCTGCCATGAGAATAAGCACTTACCAGTAGGAACCTCAGAAAACAATGTAAAAAAAAAAGTGAATCTCCAGGAAAAGGTGTAGGATTTTCTGCCTGCTGTCTCTGGAGAGGATATAGACAGTTGAGGGGGTGTCTGTAATTCCTCTGTGTATACAGTTATAACATCCCATCAATGTTTTAGAGAAAAAAAAACACCCCAAAAGCTGACCTTTCAAAACTCATTATTATTAAAGGGTAACGTTTACAGAACACCTTGTGAAATAAGGCACATGGTGTGCTCTGCAGGTGCACTGAAAACACCAAACTTTGTAAGGGGGGTAAGAGTCTGAAGAACAGGGGAAGAGTGGCAGGCAGGAAATGCAAGGTGTTGGGTGATGCCTTCCTGTATGAGGGAACCCTCTGAGTCTCTGTGGCTGCTTACCAACCCTCCATGGCAAAGTGTGCAGGTTGCTGAGGTGTGTGTCTCCCTGCCATGGACACCGTGTGGCTGTGCTCTGCAGGAACCCCATAAATCAGTGTATACACAATGGGTGGACTCACTGTGCATCCAGCACAGGACCAGTGCATTGTCTTGTCTACCTGAAATATTAGATGTACCTGGTCAGGAATTGGAGCTCTATTGAGGTAAGGATGCTGCATCCTCCTGCCCAGGTGACTCCTCCAAGCTAAGTTCACATTCCAGGCTGGCCTGCTGCAAGTGACTGATGGATCTGTTTGGAAGCAGAACTCCAGAAGAGCACTGGCAGTCCTGGGGCTGGCAAACCTTGCCACGGAGGAGAACTCTGTACAGTGTGCTGTGGTCTGCAATAAAGTGCTCCTCCAGTGCTGCCATTTCTGTCTTCTGCTCGTATTTAGGTTAACCAGCTTTGAGTATTGGTGCCTTTCTTCCTGAGATCCCAAAAGGACCAGGATTTCTTTGCTAGGTGCAAAGCTGGAATCTGCTTACTCATGCAAGTAATGCAGACTAATCCAGCTGCTTCCCGATATCCTGGAATTGTGTGTGGCTCTCAGTAACACTGCCTAACCCAGCACTTGGCACCCTGTCAGCTCAGTGTGTGAGAGGCTTGATTTGGCAAGGGGAAGCAGCAGGCTCCATGCGTGGGAGGGACAGATCCCTGGGTTTTCCAATAATTTATTTTTTTTTTTTCCGCACGGAATTCCCCGTCTCGTGGAGGATAGGCCAGTGGAGAGGATAAAAGGCTGGAGGAAAGGCAGGAGATGACACAGTCCAGACAGCTGGAGCTGAACTGAATCTTCAAGTCAGTGTTCAGCAACTTCAGCAGTCCCTGAGAAGGAGCACAGAGGACTTCTGCCACCACAGCTGCAACCTGTGAGTATAACTGGAGTGTGTGCTTCTGTTTCATGGCTCAGTTGAAGGAAAACTGGACAGATGGAATTCTGTGTTGATGTTCTTTAAAAGCTGTTTAGATTGAAGAGCTATCTGGATAGGAAGAACTGTTTTAAAATGAAAAATTGCCTAAAAATGGAAGTCTGATTTGATTCTTTAGAGTGATTGTAGATTCTTTAGAGTATTATATATATAGAAGAGATTGCATAGGCAGTTTTTTATATTGAATTGTAACCAGTCAGTATTTATTCTTTACAAATGTGTTCTTTCAGTTTTTCAGAGCTGTCTGCTTAAAAGAGAGAACTCCCAGAAACATGATTTCCTTGTGGTTCCTACCTCTTCTTGCTTGTGGTAAGTGTGTATGTCTCTGTAAAATAACTAGTTGGATGGTAATATTGGTGTGCCTGTTCTGTTTGAGCTCAGAGTAAAACAGAATTAGGATTAAACAGATTAATTGGGGAACCTGACTTAAATAGCTGAAGGAGAGGTTCACACAGAAAAAACCTCAGGCTGCAGTGGCACATTTCCTGCCTTGCCTGTCAAATACATAACAGGCTCACACAGTTTGCTGTGAATTCTGCAAAGCCTTGTGTGATCAAACCTAGCTTCACAGGCTGGAAATCCTGTGCTGGGTTGCTGCCATGCCTGTTGGGAAGCTTCCAGTTAATTGTTTGTGAAATTATTGCCACTACTTGTACTGTAGTTGACAAGTTTGCAACATTTATAGAGCTTTATCTGTCCCCCTCTAGAGAGAGAGGAGGGGTGGGGTCAGGCAACCAACTTTTTGGCATCTTTTCTTTCTAGGACTTACAGTGCTGCAGGGGGTGAATTGTTGGACATATCACTACTCAGACACAAACATGACCTACAGGGAAGCAGAGCTGTGGTGCAAGAAGAGGTACACTAACATGGTGGCCATCCAGAATAAGGAGGAGATCAACTACCTCAATAACTTCCTGCCCTTCAATCCGGGTTACTACTGGATTGGAATCAGAAAAATTAATGAGGTATGGACCTGGACTGGAACTCACAAAGAGCTGACAGAAGAGGCAGAAAACTGGGCTGCAGGTGAGCCAAATGGCAAAGGGAACAACGAAGACTGTGTTGAAATCTACATCAAAAGAGGGAAAGATGATGGCAAATGGAATGATGAGCAGTGTGAGAAGAAGAAGGTTGCCCTCTGCTACACAGGTATGGTTTGGGAAAGGCTGGTCTGTTGTGTGCCCCTCTGGGGTCAAGGTGGTGGTTGGGATGAGTTGTTTAACCTAGTTTTGCATGTTAACTACCTGATCCTGTAAGGCTTTCTGGAATCATCTGCCTGCTGACTGTAGACCACTGGATTAGACACTTTTATGTAGAGGGGGGTAAGGCTAGGTTAAAGAAGCCCCAAACAAGTAACACACTCTCAGCCAACCTAATGTTGAAGTGTGTTAATGAAGAATGTGCCTTTTGAGGATTTGTACTTGCCCCATAGTGTATTGTTCCTTTTGTATTTTAAGTGTTGCTGATATCTGCCTGGCAACAAGTAGTCAGGGAGTTTCCTGCCAGTAGAATCCTTGCCCTGTGAGCTTGTCTCTCAGATGTTGATTTCTGAAATGATGCTGTGAAGCATCCTGCTTCTCTTTTGTTCTATAAAGTTCTTGTTTAGAGCCAGAAACATAAACAAAGAACTAGCCAGGTTTCATTAGTGGCCATTGCTATTTCTCTTATAATTTGCAGTGTTTTTCTTTTTTATTTCAGCTTCTTGCAACCCATCTCTCTGCAGTGGCCGTGGAGAATGTGTAGAGACCATTAACAATCACACCTGCCATTGCAACCCTGGATTCTATGGGCCTGACTGTGAGTTTGGTAAGATGACTCCTTCCTGCTGCTTCTGCTAGCCAGTGTTCAGTTTGTCTGGCTTCTTGATTTACCTGCTCAGCCAGTGGGACTGACTCTGTTCCTTCTTGTGTTTCTGTGAAGTTGAGAGGTGTGATCCACTGCAGAGACCTGATCATGGGAGCCTGGAGTGCAGCCATCCCCTGGAGAGCTTCAGCTACAACTCCTCCTGCAGAGTTCAGTGTGAGGAAGGCTTTGAATTGACTGCACTGGAGTCTGTATCCTGCACCTCTTCTGGGCTCTGGTCTGGCCCCCTTGCAGCATGCAAAGGTGAGCTGCTCAGGCAGTGAGAGATGAGCTGGTTACTTTGTAAACTTCACTGGTTTTGTGTTATTAGGTACAAATTTAATTCCTTCGTAATTAATGATGTGATGAAAGTGTGATTTTACTGTAGCACACAGGTCTCTCTGTTCCTGAAGAGATGAGATGGGCAGGATGAATGTTCTGGCCCTGCTCTAGATTTCCTTGCAAGAAAAGACTTTTCCACCTCCTAGTGGGGAACAGTGAATCAAGATGATCTAGACCAGTTACTTCTGACTGTAGGAATTCTTTTTTTGGGGCATTCAGCATAGAATAAGGTACTGTTTGAAGCAAATAAAAGCATCAAGCATCTCCAAGTTCCAGTAAAAATGGGAAAACTGGGGATTTTAACTAGTGGCTGTCGTGAGCTGCAGATGAATTTACAGGCTTGCCTTAAGAGTCAGTCTTGCCTTTTGAGATCTCTCTGCTCCTATCTGCTTTCTAAAATGGCAGCATAGCAGAACACTTCTCTAAAGTTGCTTCCATTTAGTGCATACCTTGCTAAGTGTTAGGAAGGAATTTTTTTTAAGGTTTATTCCAATCTAAGCTCTGTGCTCTTATGTTTTTCAGCTGTGACCTGTCCTGCCTTAGCAGTGCCTGATTATGGTGCAGTGAGCTGCTCCCATCCCTCTGCAGAGCTCCCCTGGGGCACCACCTGTGAGTTCACCTGTGAGGAAGGCTTTGCCCTGACAGGACCAGGCACACTGCAGTGTGGGGCTGCTGGGGCCTGGGACAGGCAGCAGCCATCCTGTGCAGGTAACTTTCCTTGTCCTTGCTCACCTGAGTGCTTGGGGCTGTCACCACCAGCTTGTTGAATTCCTGAGGCCTCTGTGTTGTGTTGACTGCTGTTGTGGTCTGTGTGTTGCAGCTGTGAGGTGTGAGGCTGTAGCCTGGCCAGAAGAAGGCTCTGTGACCTGTGACCATGCTCCTGAAGAACTCACTTACGGCTCACGTTGTGATTTCCAGTGCAGTGAGGGCTTTGTTCTGGATGGCCCTGCCAGCACTGAGTGCACAGCACAGGGACAGTGGTCAGAGTCAGTGCCACAATGCAAAGGTAAGGCTTACTGGCTTGGGAAATGATCTGCTAAAGCATAGAGCAGCTCAAATGGTCTGAAGAGACTTCTTTGTTCAGGTGTAGTCAAAGAGTAACAGTCATCCCCAGGTGTTTATAGAATTTTTCAGGATGGGGATCATTTAAGCCTGTTGTATTAAAGAGGAAGCAACAGTGCTGGGTGACAAGCAACGTGCAGGAGCTGTGTCCTCAACACATATGCTGAGGAGTTTTTCAAGTGGGGTGTTCTGACAGGAGCTCCTTATTCCCCACACTCCAAATGAGAGCCTGTGAATATTTATCCAGTTCTGTTGGGGATTATAATGTGGAGTCAGTCTCAGGAAAAGTTGTGTGCTTTAGGTGCATGTTTAATGCCTGCCCTGTGCAATGTGCTGAAATCTCTGCTCTCTGAGACACTGCTAGGTCTGAAGGGAAATGCTGTTCCTTCATGGGGCACAGCTCTAGGGAGGTCATGTCCTCTCCTCAGCACAAAAGAAGTCTGTTTAACTTGTCCTGCTCCAATCTAAGCTCTGTGCTCTTATGTTTTTCAGCTGTGACCTGTCCTGCCTTAGCAGTGCCTGCTCATGGTGCAGTGAGCTGCTCCCATCCCTCTGCAGAGCTCCCCTGGGGCACCACCTGTGAGTTCACCTGTGAGGAAGGCTTTGCCCTGACAGGACCAGGCACACTGCAGTGTGGGGCTGCTGGGGCCTGGGACAGGCAGCAGCCATCCTGTGCAGGTAACTTTCCTTGTCCTTGCTCACCTGAGTGCTTGGGGCTGTCACCACCAGCTTGTTGAATTCCTGAGGCCTCTGTGTTGTGTTGACTGCTGCTGTGGTCTGTGTGTTGCAGCTGTGAGGTGTGAGGCTGTAGCCTGGCCAGAAGAAGGCTCTGTGACCTGTGACCATGCTCCTGAAGAACTCACTTATGGCTCACGTTGTGATTTCCACTGCAGTGAGGGCTTTGTTCTGGATGGCCCTGCCAGCACTGAGTGCACAGCACAGGGACAGTGGTCAGAGTCAGTGCCAGAATGCAAAGGTAAGGCTTACTGGCTTGGGAAATGCAGTTTTTTGTCACTGGACAGCACCCTGCAATCTGTGTTCCTGTGGAGTCCTGGCTGCAAACCACACTCTGTGCTCTCATGTTTGCAGCTCTGAGTTTCCCTTCCCAATGCTGTGAACTGCTCACATCCCCAAGTCAAATGAATTTGCAAATACACTGTACATCTACCAGTGCAAAAAAGAGACAGCAAAGTCCTTAATGGCTCTGAACCCCCTTTCTCTATCCCAGTTGTACAGTGTGAACCACTGAGGTCTCCTGAGGGAGGTTCCATGGATTGTGTCCACGGTGCTGGGAACTTCACCTACAACACTGCCTGCCACTTCAGCTGTCTGGAAGGATGGAAGCTCAGTGGTTCTCACCTCCTTGAGTGCAGTCATGCAGGGAACTGGAGTGCCAGCCTGCCCACCTGTGAAGGTATTTGCCCTGCTACTAGCCACAGTAACTAGCCACAGGGAGGGGGCACTGGGTTTCCAGGCAAATGAAGTATGGAAGGGTGGAGAAGGCAATGCCAGCCAGTGAGCTGGAACTAGTGAGCTAGGAAGACAGCACAGTGGGAATTAAAATGTGAACTGAAACGTGGAAAATAAGCAAGAAGCATAAATTGTCACCAGGGTTAGGCAGACCCTGGTGTAGGTAGCTTGTTGCTTTGCCATTGGTTCAACAATGGGTGGGGTAATTTACACCATCCAGCTTTTTACCTTGTGTGTCCTGCCTCAGGAAACCTTAAGGGTTACCAGATGCAGTTCTGGTTCCTCTTGAAGAGCACAAGGAAAAGAAAGAAGTAGAGAGGGCTTCAAAGACCTCACCTACCTCTTGATCTCACTTGAAGCTTTTTTATCCTTTCAGCTTCTGAACAAGCCAGCTATGTCTCTGTGGGCATAGCAGCCACAAGTGCCTCTCTGCTTTCCACAGCATCGTTCCTCCTTTGGCTGGCAAGACATTTCCGAAGAAAAGGTGAGCAATTGGCCTGGGTTCACAGGTTTGATTTACCTTCCTGAAAAGCCTTCAGTGGAGAAAAAAAACAACCAACCAAACACAACAATTCTACCCCAGTAACCTTCACTTTTTGAAAAAGTGAAAGTTACCACACTGAAAAAAATTAAGTGATGATTTGCAAGAAGTCTGCATGTATGCCATGTTTGACTTCTGAATGAATATTTAAGAATAAAAAACAGTAAAAATAGTAAAAAAATAGTAAAATAGCTAAATGTTTAGAAAGAAAGAATTAGGAAAAAAAAAAGTAATGTTTTATTTATCAGTATTTACTGCCAGGGAAAGTGAATGGGAATGTGAGAGGGAGCTAGAGACAGCACAGTGATAACTGGGATTTGTTGCTAGAGAAAGGTTTTCTATCAGATGTTCAGAAGTGAGAGGTTTTTTTAGAAGAAGAAATTTCCATGAGGGGGCTTTCATCTTGAAATGCTAATACCTTTTCTTATTCTTCTTGCAGCAAAGAAATTTACTCCTTCCAGGTAAGTTGTGTCTCAAAAAGCATCATGAGAATCACTGCAATAATTTTGCTAAAACCCACTTGATATAAAGCAGCTGTCATTAAAGTATTTCTCATTTCTGTTTTTTTTACAGTAGCTGCCAGACTTTAACCCCTGATGGTACTTTCCAGAGTGCTGGCCAGAATGTCTAACTCCACGTGGTTCAGGTAAGCACATGAGCTGCATTCACAAATTTTACTCCTTTTAATCACACAAGCAACCAGAGCTGGTAATTGCTGCACAATTGCTGAAATAACAATATGCACTTCAGGGCACTTCATATGCATCTTGGCATTGCATGAATGTTCCTAACAAGGCTGATGGATTGGTTGCTTTAGGAATGGTTTTATTCAACTCCTTAAGGATGGTTGTGCTTGAGCATTCTTAGGCCAGCTGCATGTGCAGTAGGAGCACTTCTGTGCATTTTTGCTACCTGCTGCATACAAAATTCCTCTGAAATGAGAGCAGGAACACATCTGTGCTGGTTCTTCAGTTCAGAGAGGGGTTTTTCTTCTCTCTGCAGGAACTGAAGCCATCTTTCCTTGTGTCTCAGATTTCTGGAGAAGGAAACTGCATGCAAATCAGCAGCTGACCAGATGTTTTTATCTCTTGCTGACAAGATGGTTGACCTTGTATATTGCTGAGAAATTTTGAACTCAAGCTGTCTGATCCTTCCATTGAAGACAAGCAGAGAGTAAAACTCTGGCCTTCTGGCAAAATGCTGCTTACACTCAGTCATGTACTTATCAAAACTGGGAGCTTGCCATCTCCTGTCCAGATGGTGAGCAAATAGTATGCTGCTGCCTAAAGAGGAGGCTGGTTTCTCCTCTGCTCTGCTCAAAGGTACCTAGGTGAGGTGAAGATGTGCATTATTTCACATCACTTAACTACACTGCTGGAGGTGTCTTCTCTGGAGGTGTCTGGCTCATACTTGGAGAAAGGGAATAATTGGGATGAACAAATATTCACTGAATAGCTTTGAAACCACTGATCTCCTTTGCTGGTTAAGTCAGTTTATTTTAAGGGGATGTCCCAGTCAATAAATGTGCCTGCAGTGATACAGGCAATTATTTGGGTTTCTGCTGCATGTCTCAGAAAGTTTGGGGACTTTGAACTCCCTTTTTTGCTACAGCACTAGGGATTGTAGTGCTTTCTGAATGCAGCAAGTAGATCTGAAATGACCTCATCCCCGTGGGATTATGCACTGTAATACAGGTGTATACATAAATATTTAATTTTGAAACTTTCACTGTGCTGTTAACTATAAATATGTTGTGAAATACCTGTTCCTGAGCAGATTTGTGGCCACTGATCTGGGCCCATGTGATTTTAAAGTAATTCAGAGGTGCTTGCAAGGATTTCATGTCTGCATATTATTTAAAAATTAAATGGAAGCCTGATATTTGTGTTTATATATATTGCAAGCATGATGTATCAAGCTGTTAATTGCCTTTAAGTGAGGTCTTTTTTTAATAACTTATGTCTAAGTTATAACTTAAAATGATGACTTACATTCTGGTATGTATTGTCCTATTTGTAATGGTATTTAATAAAACGTTTGAAATGTAATGGTCCCTTTATGGAAAAGCACATAATTTAAATGGTTTGGATAAGGCTTGAGCAGCAGGATGTGAGAGCTTGGGGACAGACTCTCTCTGTCCCCTCTGTCCTGTTTTTGTAGCAGCCAGCAGATGGCACCGGCTGCCTGGCAGCCAGCACAGCCGAGTTGGACCCCGAACCAGCACCCCCAGTCCTGAAAGGAAGGAGGAAAGCTCAGAGATGTGTCCTGCAAAGCAGGGGCCCGGAGCAGCACTGAGATTTTCCAGGGCCATGCCCGGGAGGGAGAGGAGAACTGAAAGAAAAGGCAGGAGGTGGTCTTGGTGGGAAGTCAGTAGCACAAACCCCTCAGGCTGTGCAGGGGTTTGGGTCCCTTTCTGCTGAGAAGTTGAGGCTGTGGGCTGAGAGGTTGAGAGCACAGCTCTGGGGATTAGTGGTGGCTCAAAGGTACCATGGTGTAGGGGTGGCCAGATGGCCCCGTGGCCACCCTTCCCCAAACCCTGAGACAGCTATGGGAGCTGTGCTGTGGCTCTCCATCCTGCTTCCAGGAGCTGTGATAGCCCAGGAGATGCCTTCCTGCCCTAGACAAGGCTCAGGAGGAGCTGTCAGGGAGTCAGGCCATGCTGTGGCCCCATGGATGGGGCCCAGTGCTGCTTATCCCAAACCCATTAAGGAACAGAGAGCAGCTGCCAGCACGTCCCCTGCCTTGACAAGGTGTGGCCCAGCCCTGAGCAGATGTAGAGCAGTAATCCCTCAGGTTCCCTGAGGGGAGGCAGAGATTAGCCCCAAATGCCCTGCTCTGAATCCCTGCAGGAGCTGTTTTGAGAGCTAAGTCACCACATGGGTCCCCCAGCCTGTCCTTGTTGTTGTCCTCTACGTGCAGGGCCCTTTAGCAGCCTCTGGAGAGAGGCACCATGGCACCTACCCTGCTGCAGACAGGTCTGCCCAGCTTCTCCTTTTATAAGAACTGACCAGAGCTGGTGCTTCTAGCAGCTTTCCCTGGGATCTTACAGGAGATTTATTGACAGAAATGATACTGTAAACTTATCCCCTCTTTTTCTCAGCCCTTCTGGCTTCCAGAGGCAGCAGGAATAAAACCACATTTGAGTGAGATTAGTCCTCTCTCTCTCTCTCTCTCTCTCCCATAGCCCCTAGGCCAGACAAAGTCTCCCTGCAGGGGATCCCCTTCCTTTCAGTAACTTACAGCTCATGTCTATCCTCAGAGTAAATGTTGGTCCAGGGCACAGGCAAAACCCCAGCCCATGCTTGTCCAGGTTGCTTGATTCTTGGTCCTATCCTGGAACTGGTTTTGTTGTTCTCCTTCAGGATGTGAATTACCAGTTATGATGGCATGGTGTGTCCAGGCCAGGAATTTATTTTGTTTGCTGTGGATGTATCTCTGTCTCAGTGCCTGTGATTGCAGCTCTTCTGTTGTTTCAGTCTGTGTAGTCCCTGTGCTGGCAAGAATGGCCATGGGAATGTTTGCTGCCACATGGTGAGGGGTATCTCCACCATATCACTCTTCTATATGGTTTTGCAGTGTTCTACAACCCCCCAAGAGGCACAGGAGATTTGCTGCAGGGACTTCTCTTATTTCCTGTTGTCCCATTTCCCTTAAGCTCCTCAGCTCTCCCTGGGTCTGGGGCATTGTTCAGATTGGGATCTGTATTTTTCCTGGCATCTTACTTAGGAGTGGATGTCTGCTATGACCCATGGAAGCTGTGAAGGTGACAAGAACTGGGGGGTGTCCTTTCACAGCTCTGCATGTCTGCTGCTTGGCAAGGGGATGGGTTTTGTGGTGGAACTTAACACATTCCTGATGAACCAAGCTACTTAGGTGGCTTTAGCTTTTTACATCTGCAGTCTGACGAAGGGAACTTGGAAACAAAATTTCACTCAGAGTCTCAGACACGTAGGGTTTGATTTGGGGAAGGTGTCTCTGTGGCCCTTGGTGGTATGGACAGTATAAGCCCTGCCCAGACTGGGCTTGTGCCTTATGTTTTCCTAAGCAGTTCTTAGCAGGACCTGGCTGAAGTTGTCTTCCAGAGCTCTAGGTTTCAAGGGTTGGACTGGAGCCAGCATTTGGGCAGCAGTTCTTCCCTCACAAAGACAGGTCACAAAGACAGGTCAGTGCTGCAGGCTCTGGAGATCTTTGCAGCACCTTGCATGGTTTGCTGAGGACTGGCAGCAGGGACTTGGAAGCAGCAGCTCCTGCAGGAACTGGTGTGATCAGATCATTGACCAGCTCAGCTCCTGCTCTGGGAGCTGTCAGAGGATACTAGAGCCAGGAGGCCAGGCTGCATCAGACTTAAGCCTCTGTGAGTCTGGTTTCTGTCCTCAGTCTTGCTCCTGTTTGAATTCCTCTGGTTCTTGCAGGGGGACTGTCTCCCCTTGGCCTCTCCAAGCTCTAGGAAGAGGGGATCACAAAACTACTGCTCTCTGGGAGCCATAACTCTCATCACATGAGAAATACAGCATGGGCTTGTGCACAGACAGGCAGGCAGGTCATCCTCCTCTTGGTAGTGAGCAGCAGAAGCTTGGGGGAGGGCAGAAAAGGAGGCACCAGAGCCCATCCTCTCACTGGATTTGCAGGGTTGGACTGTGGAGCTCCCTCAGCAGGTTTACAGCCCCTCTCATGCATGCCTTTGGGCTGAAACAAGGGAAATTGCAGGTTAGATTGGGTCAGTGTAATCAAAGCCTGCTGGATGGTTATGGCTACTCACTTGGCACCTGGAATTTTCTGTAGAAGGGAGGCAGACTTGGACACCAGAGTTGAGCTGTGCTCCAGTGCTGAGAAAGAAACCCCCAGCCCAGAAAGTGTTTCCTCAGCTGCTGCTGGTCCCTGCTTTTTCCAGCTCAGGAAAGCTGCTGCCAAGAACAGGACAGCATGCAAAAAGCAAATGCCTCCTCAACGAGGCAGCAGATGCCCCTGGGCAGCTGCCAGCAGGTTTTCTACCTGCTTTCCCACTTCAGGGAAGGACATTCCCTGAAAAGCCCAACAGTTGCTTTGACTTTCAGCCTGGGCCAAGTGGGACCTTCATCAGCTTCTCACCTTGCCAGCTGCCAGGAAAGCAGGAATGGCAGGTGTGAAATTGCAGGTGACTTGCCTGCTTCTGGCACTCCAGTGCTGTCATTGTGGGCTTTTGTCAGGCTCTGAGTGGGCAGGAAGAGGAAATTACACTGAATCCATGGCTTCTGGAGCAGGCCTGGTGTCATGGAATGCTTGAGTGGAAGGAAAAAGGTTAAAGGGGAAACAGGAAACACTTTATTGAGGGCTTATTCCACAGAATGATTTCTGGAAAAAGGTGGCCCTGCAGTCAGGCAGGATGTTATCCACTGTGGGATCTTGGAAAATCAAGTCCAGCCTGGCCTCAACCAAGAAGAAAATAAGAGTGCAGCCCCCAAACTGCGTGGAGCAGTGATGTCCCTGCTTCACCTTATCTTGTGTCAGTGCAAACAATTCAGATAACATAAAAATCAGACATGGTGAAATGCTGGCTTCACGTGAACAACCAAGAAATCCCATGGGGAAATTACATGGTTTGAGCAGAAGGTCTGGGGGGTGAAAAGAGGAGGGATGGCAGGTTGTCCTAGAAAGCCCTCTTCTAAGACAGAGAGAAATACACTATATTTCTCACTGTATTTCTACCTCTTCCCTTGTTTCAGTTGGCACCAGGGGCCCCAGGGTGGAGAGCAGGGGATGCTGTCCATGTCACAACACTGTTCCCAGACTGGAATCTAACCTGGATGGCCCTTGAAGGCAACAGAGCAGAGCTCTGCAGGTGGGTTAAGAACTGCTTGGCCATTGTCAGAGAAGGGAGATCTTTGCTACTTTACAGCAAGTGACTTCTGACCAACAAAACCCCTGCAAACAACCAGATGTAGCACAGGCTCCTCTCTGTCAGTGGTACCTGTGGAGAACTCACCTCTGGATGTAACCTGTTGCAGCTAAAGGCAGATGATTTGGCTGCAGGTGATGGAGTAGTCATCATGGGGTCATGCAAGAGGAAGAAGGGAGAGAGGAGTTCCCATTCTTCTTCACTGCTCTTCCTCCTTTCCTGGGATGAAGAACAGCTCCATCTCTGTTTTGCAAGACCGTTCTTGCCTGCCACTTGTGCTCTTCTCCCTGGCTTTTTTTGGTGGGCACAGGGCTCGGGGTAGAGGTGAGAGTCCCTCACCATGTACCCTTGGAGGGAACACTGGGCACCTGGTAAAGCCACAGTGAGTTTTGCACACACTCCTCAGACATGCAAAGTTTGCTGAGGTTGCTGGGTTTATTTGCACTAAAGACAGACCAGCCATTCACCTGAATGTATTTGTCACTTTGCTTTTTTGAGCTGGGGCAGCTGGATGTTACTGCTGAAGTCAGTCCAGATCGATCTGGTTCATTTTCTTTCCCCTCTTTTAGCTCTTTCTTCAGGAATAACCAACACCCTGTTTAATTTGCCCTGCCTGAGCAGGGGGATTAGCTCCTGCTCAGAGTGGTGTAAAATCCAAGCTGATGTGTCACTCAGGATGCTAAAAAAATCCATGCCTTTCCTCATATTGAGTTTAAAATCCAGATTTTAAAAACATACTGGGCATAAAAAGTTGGTTATAAAGTAACTCCAGTTGCTAACAAGCAAGCATCTGGCTCACTGGAACCAGTGCTGAAAAAAAAACCAAAAAACCAGACATTGATGACCCTTTTCTCCAGACTGCAGTTCATTCAGTTTGGCTGCATTAAATTCAGAAGCATTTCCTTTAGGGGGTGGCAGAAGTGTTTCAAATGGTGCCTGATGAAACTACAACCATGCACACACGTGCATGCACACAGTGGGTCCCCCAATGCTTGTGTTTTGTCACTTTTGCTTTCTGTTTCCTTGCACACACAGAGGACAGAATTTGATCCTCAGCCCCCTAAGTGGTGAATGACCCTTTGCAACATCATCCTCTGCTAACTGGAGTATGTCTTGCAGGTCAGGCTCTTGGTCACAGAAACTGGTGATGGAAATTCCATGGAATTTTGGAGCACTTTATTCCAGTTCCAGCGTGAGCAAGGGAAATGGTGTCAGACAGCAAACAGGTACTCTTTGCTTTCATGTCAGCACTGAAGTGTAGCTCCAGAAAGTGATTCAGCCTCAGAGAAGTGCACTCTGGCACCCCACGTTTTCAGGATTGCTCCAAGCAGCCCCAGGGATATGGGTGAACAGGTCCTGGACAGTGGGGTTGAGCTGAGTCTGAACCAATTTGGCTGTTTCAGAAATCCCAAGCTCCTCTCACGCTGAGGTTGTGGCCTGGGAAAATGATCACTAGGTTTAATTTCCCAGCTAAGTCTGGGAAACTTCTGCCTCTACCTTGTGTTCTAAACCAGAATGATACTGAACTCCTTAGGGAAGAGCTTTGGAACGTTCCCAGAAAGAGCAGAGGACCTGGATCATGGGAATGACAACATGTCCTGTTGTTCTCCTCCTGCCTTCTCTGTCTGCTGCTGGACAGGAGGCCAAACAGGCCTCTGCACTGCTTTGGGACATCTGTCCTTCTGGTCCCATGTCTAGAGTGGGAAAAGCTAAGCCTTTGGAGTGTTTGGATGCTGTGGGAACAGGTGCAATAGGGGACCTACAAAACAACAGATCAGAAAACATATGGGACCACCCCAGCTCTTAATTAACCTAATTACTCCAGCTTCCACAAGGGTCTGCATGTTTGCCTAGCATGTTTCCTGTGCAGGCAGGCACTACTACTCCCTGTGATGAAGTGCAGACATGGGAATGCTGTCAGCAGGCCAGAACACCTCCATAAAACCCAGCTGGTGGGCTCAGGGTGCAGGTCCTCATGCCTAGGTGTACAGCCCACCCCTCCAAAGAGGAGCTGGAGCCATCTCTGGAGAGAGAGGAGGGTTTGGGAAGCTAACAGGGGTTATTGCAGCCCAGGGGTTTGATTTGTCTGTCTGTCTGTCTGTCCTCCATCAGAGCTGCAGGGGGTCAGCTGATAAATGTATTGAGCCAGCTCTGCTGCATGTTCCATGGCCCAGTCAAACCACTAGGTATTTATAGAAAGAAATTGCATCCTGACTGGAGAAAATAGAACACTCTAAATGCTCTTTGGTCAAAGGGCACAACTGAGCTCTAATCCTTTCTTCAGGAATTCAGGCCAGGAAAAGAGGTAGTCAAGAATCTTTACTAACCTCTTTTTGATGCTTTGACAACAGCAAAGTGTTTTTTTCACTTCAGAGTCACCCTCCCTGAATGTATTTGGAGAACAAGTTACTCCCAGCTTAAACATTTGTCTTCTTGTGGCACTGAACTGTAAATAAGGTGTTGCCCTAAAAATATTACAGGTACCTCAAAGTTTCCTGAAGTTCCGAGATGTTCTTTAACAACAATCCTTGTGTTGTGCTGCAAACTTTAAATTTGAAATTGGTTGCCCAGATGTCTGGAACAGAGCAGCCCAGCCAGCCAGCTCTTTGTAAGAGAGAATCTATTCCCACATCTGTGTTTCACTCCAGCAGAGCCTGGATCCTCTCTGAACTTCAAGGGCTGGACACTTGAAGCACAGCAGAAGGAGCTGCCTTGAGAGCTGCAGAGATGCTGGTGAGTGAGGAGGCAGAGTGCAGTTTCTGATGTGGGCACATCTTGCCTGGCTGGTCAAGCCAAATGTTTGTCACCTTTGGATTCACCACGCTGCCCAAAAAGCAAACCAGACGTGTAGTAGTGTTGGCAAGCTCTGTAGGAACCTCCTGCCTGCCAGATTCCCTCTCCCTGCCCTCCCAGCAGGTGCCAGCTGGTTTTTTTTGCTTTCTTTCATCCTATGATTGTGTTTCATCAAAGGAAGCACAGTCAGGGGATGCAGAGCCCAAAGGCTTACTAAAATTAGGCCTGATCTTTGGTCCTGTTTGTAAGTCTTTTTGAGGCACGGTGACGTCTGACACACAAACTGGCTAAAATCAGGGTTTGCAAGTCCTAAGTGCAGCTCTGTTTCGTGTTGTTGTTTGCAGAGTCCTTTTGGAGCAGCTCTGTGCCTCTTAGAACAAAACAGGGATCAAAAAGCCCCCATGAAATCTTTTTCAACACAGACAAGCAGCCCATGCCATCGACCTGGCTGACAGAGGAGGAGCACAGTGCCTGGGATTTTCAGCTCATACAGTGCCCATGACTCTGTACTGGAGTTCAATGTGGAGATCTCTGGATCCTCTGCAAAAACAAACAAATGAACAAGATGTCAAGTCCCAATTAAGTTAATGGGGCTTAAACAAATCTTTCAAGTTGAATTTTTGGTCAGTCTGGGTCTTGCTAAAGCTCCCCTTCCTCCTTCTTCTCATCAGAGCTACTTGAATAAGGGTGGTGAATAAGGAGGAATTCTGAACAGCAGCTCACACACCAAAGCATGACCAGCATAAGTGTTTGGAAAGGCTGTATAAAATACCTTCGAAGAGGAGAATAAGCAGCAGAGGCAAAGAGAGAGTGAAAAGTGTGGTTTTTGCCTGTCCTGTAATCTTAGCTCATGTGGGTTTTTAATGAAGTGTTGATGTCAGGCCCCTGGTTTGGCTGCTTGCCCAACATGCCATGGAAATCAGTGCCCATTGGTGGTCCTGTCCTCACACCTGTGCTAGAGGAGCCTTCATTCAGTGCTGAATCTGAAATAAATTGGTCTGGTCGACTCTTTGGGGCAACAAATTTCATCTAGTTCCAGTCTTTATGAAGATCTGGATGGCCAGCAGTGTTCTACCAGGCCTGTGCTCAACCTGCCTGCTTCAAAATGGGTTTCTAAATAGCATGAACCAAAATGAAGCCAATCTCATTTTGCAGCAGCCTGGGTGCACCACGAGACATCTCTGGTGCAGAACTTGCTGTTTTCTTCTTCTCTGCTATATGGTGTCCCAATCTGATGCAGTTTCCCAGAAGAAAGGGGCTCCATGGGGTGCATCATGCCTCAGCTCTGGTCTAGCATATCTTTGTGCAAGCTGAAAGAAGGCAAGTTCCAAATACAGAAAAGGAGGTGTTTCTCCCCTTTTCAGTCACCTGTCCTGGAGACTGCCATCCCAGCAGCTCCCTGTCTGGCACAGGGGAAATCCTGGTGGCAGCTCTGGCTTGGGGTAAGGGGCAGCTTCTGAAATGGGCTGCTCCCAGACTCTTAGGAACCTTATAGGCCAACCCCCACCTCTTGAACTTCACCTGAGAAGAAACTGGCCTGATGAGCACCCTCCCAGGAAGCTTTGCAAGGCATGCTTTTATTGCAGCTCTGCCTGGAAAGGTCTACAGCCTCTGGTTTGACAAACAGGCAACAGTATCTTTTTTTTTCTCCCTCTAACAAGGTTTCCTTAGAAATGGATCCACTGCTGAATCCTGAGTCTGCTTGGCATATTCTGGGGGACATCTGGCGTAAATTCTTCATTATTAGATTACATTAGTTGCAGCAATAATCATTCACATGGGATTATTACATCCAAGCTTGTCTCATTGCCTTTATCCTTTCACACATTGTCTTCCCTGGTTCCCCTTCAAAGGGCTGCTGGGAGCCTGTGTGGGAGCAAGAAATTAACTCGTTAGTAATTTATGCATCATTTCCTCCAGCCCCATCTATTTAGGGTGAGATCAATAAAATATAATAAGGAAGCTGGTGGGTATTGTCACCGTGGGGCTGAAATAATTCCACTGGTATCACTGTAAATCCTTCCCTCACTTATGAAAACCTGCAGTCCTGTCCATCATCAGCTGATTTGGCCAGGCAGGCTGTAGCAACAGGACACTGATTCAGCTCTTCTGTGTGCTTGCAGGGTTTTATGTCCTGCTCCTTCTGCTCACAGCTCTGCAAAGTGCTGTGAGGGGATAAAGGAACTGAATGAAAGAGCAGTGTCTGACAGGCTTGCTCCTGGCATCTCAGTAAAGCTGTGCCACCCAGCACTGCACTTCACTTCTAGAGGGGCTCCATGCTCTGGCATCTGCTGCAAGAGGTGAGGTCTGAGAAAGGGAAAGGGGTAACAAGAGGAATCCAAACACCACAGACTGGGGCACAGGGATCTTGGTGTCTGTGTGAGCTGGAGAGGTGAAGCTGAGGGCATCCAAAAAGTCAGTGGCAGGTTGGAGAGGATCTGGAGTCCCTGACTCCTGGGCAGCCTTTCCTGGGTAAAAACAAAAAAACAAACTAAAACCAGAGGAGTTTGGATCCCTCTGAGCAATGGCAGTGTAAGGAGGTAAAAGGGGCAATGCTTGCTGAGGAGAGGAGACAGCAGACAGAGCACTTTGGATTTCTATGGCTCTTAAGGGTGCCCAGAGTTAATGCAGCAGGATTTCTCTTTTCATGTCTCTTCTCACCTCCTGGTTCCAATCCAGACTGTCCTGCAGGGTTCCAGCTGAGTGAGAACTTCAATTTGGAGAATTTGTTGCGACTTCAGTCTCAGAATTTCCTGAAAATTTAAGAACAGTCAAAGCAGCAGCTCAGCACCCTTCCTAGCTCAGCCTGCCTGGATTCCCTGTGGCTTTCTCCAGTGGAAGATGTCCTGGCAGCTGGCACTGCTGTGGGAAGGGCTGTCTGTCCCACCTTGGCTTTAGCAAGGCTCTGTCTGCTGATTTCAGGGGATTACAGGAATGCAGAGGCTCCAATTTCTGAAAGCCTCTGGAAGGAGAAGCCCTGAGATCATTCTGCACTCCGGGACCTGTGTGTTTTGTTTGCTGTAAATGTGGAGAAATCTAGGAAAGGGGGGGGTGGTTAAAACCCCCTGGCAGGTCTGACTCACATCCCAGAGGAATATTCTCTGCGTGGCTGTGCTGGGCTGAGCAGCACACAGAGTACAGGACAGGACAGCCAAGTCAGAGCCATCCTGCCCTCCACAACCCCAGCCATGTTGACATAGCCTGAAGGGGAGCACAGGGAAGATGAGAGCCAGAGATTATCAGTGCAGACAGGAGGAGAGGAATGTTGTTTGCTTGTAGCTTCTCTCCAGCAGGACTGGCAAAATCCAGACACTGGAGGGAAGATGTAGGCAGACCCCCACCCAGGGTTTGAGGGTGTAACTGAGATAAGCAGGCTCAGGGACAAAGCCAGGGGCACAAGAAAAACTGCTCACAGCACAGGGCAGTTATCTTCTGGAAGCCTCCTGGAGACAAGGGTCTGTCCAGGTCACCTCCAGGCAGGTAGTGACACTGCCCAGGAATGCACACAGGACATTGCTCCCTCATCAGCTGCCTTAGACAGTTTCAGTGAGGCAAAACCCAGCACTGCTTGGTGTCCAGTGCTAACGTGTCTACCACTGCCACCTTCCCCCTGGCAGTTTGTTACCAGGTTGGCTGGGGAGGCTTGCAGACAGAATACCTGCTGGCAGAGAGAAGGAATGAAGCAGAACTGAGAAGGGTGCTCAGCATGACAGTTGTTTGCCTCTTTTTGTTCAATCAGAAGGCAGGGCTAGAAAAGGAATTGCTTCCAAGAGACTCAGCAGAGCCTTTTCAGACCATCTCCTTTTCACTGCAGGGCCTTTCCCAGGCATCCTGTGCAGCCAGACCTCCCCCCAGCATTGCAACACCTCCTGCTTTCCAAAGAGACAGGAGCCCAAAGAGCAAACACAGGAAACCCCAGCCCCGGTCAAGGTCTTGGAGGTAAATTTGTAACTTCGGGTGGCTGGTGAAGATGCTGCTCTGCAATGTGTAAACACTTCTGCCTTTCCCCAACAGCCCAGTGCAGCTGAGAAGGCTGATCCCAAACCTCCCTTCATGGTTGAGTCTGCTGAGGAGACAGGACACAGGTTGGAGATGCAGCCAGGCATGCAGGCTCCTTATTCCCTGGACACAGGCTCCTTCCCTCACTTCTGTAAGTCCTCCCCACACCATCTGGGGATCAGCTCTGCTGAGGGTTCAGCTGTGGGGTGGGCAGCTGCTTGGAGGGGTGGTGGGACACCACTGTGGAGGTCTTTAACAGGGGCAGCATAGATGTGGGGGGACAGATGGGCTGGGGAGCAGGTGGCAGCTCCATCCCTGAAGGTCCCTGGTTTGCTTTGGGGCAGAGGAGAGGTGACATGAGCTTGCCAGGTCCCTTCCAGAGATGCTTCCTGAGAGTCTGTGCTTTCCACCTGCAAAAGAGGGGAGGAAAAGCATTCAAGGCATGGAATGTTGTACAGTATGTACAGGTGCTGTGGTGGCTTATGCTAAAGGAGTTGTGGGGATCAGGTCATAAAGGTTAATAAAGGACAGGTGGAAGTTACATATAGAACAAGTCAAATTTTCTACAAAAGCAGTACTTGTAACAAAATTATGTTTCTCCAAAAACGGATTCCCTCTCTGGATAAGTATTGATTTTATCAGATACATTAAATATGTGTGTGTGTACATTTGGAGGAGAGAGAAGGGAATTCCACTGGGAAAGCACTGCAATGGTCTACTTAATTTCTGATCCCTTTGAACCTGGTTGGTTGGGTCAGTTTTGAACTGACCCAATGTGTTTTGCTACCTCTGCTATGTATGAGCTCTTGGCAATGTACATGTAACAATATTCTGACCAAAAGGAATATATTGACTTGTCTTTATGTATTTCCCAATCAGAAGACATCTAAAACAACAATTTCTCTTGCAGCATGGTAAATCTGTCACAAGTCCATATCAATATCAAGTTTAATTAGCATCAGCAGTTACACTGTTTTTCTGATTGCTGTGTAGCAGGTGGCACGACATGGGAATCTATTCAGCTGGGTGCAAAATCAGCAGGGCCTAAATCCTGGGAATCAACCCCCACCATCTTGGGCAGACCAAAGGGCCAGGACTGCAGAGAGAGCAGAGTTTGCTCCCCAAATGCCAGCAGGCAGCATGCTGAGATGATGAGGCAGCAGGCAGGAGTTTGCTGGCTCTGGTTTGGGCTTGCAGTGAGGTTGCTTTGCCACCTCCTTGACTCCCTTCCCTTGGAAGGGACAGCCTGGCTGTCCTTACTATCCTTGGGACACAGTAGGGCTGTCAGCACCTACCCTTGCTAATGTCTGCCCCAAAAACATGCAAGCAGCAGTGGGTGAGGCCTCCTCCATCTGGGTGATGGGAGCTGTCTGGAACAGGGTGCTCTGTGGAGGAGCCTCACAGAGGGGTGAGGCTGAAGAAGCCCAGCAGTGGGGGGTGGGTGTGATGTGCCAGGGCACTAATGCCTGCCCTGCCCTGGGTATCAGTGCCTGCTGAGCACAGCTCTCACCTCTGATGGGCTCTGCTGCTCTGGGGGGTTTGCTGCAAGGCTCCTGTGTGTTTCTTGTTCTGGGGGTTGAACAGGAAGCCTTTGAGGGGATGATTCTGGCAGAAATCACTCTCACCTTGGCCTGCTTCTTCTGAGCTTTCTGCAGAAACAAAACTTCAGGATCCTGAATGAGGCGTTTTGGGGTCAGGTTTGGGATGGTCTGTTACTGTCAGGGACAGATGGGGGCTGGTTGGGTGTGGGGGGAGCCAGGCTGCCTCCACACCCAACCAGCAGAAGTTCTACACCATGTGGAGTTTTCAAGGGCCTTTTCTGTACTTTTTGGCATACTTTGTATTACTGTGGTTACATAGATTTATTACCAGAGAAAATCCTGTTTCCAGTGCTTTGACTGAGGAAGGGAAGCATTGCATTGCAAATGTAGTCAGAAGAGCTGCTGTTAGAGACCAAGAGAGACTTTGGGGGTGGATTCTCTTCTTGTTGGCACCAGCCCTGCTGGGTTTGAGGGCACAGAGGCGAAGTGCACAAGGAATCTGGGTCTCCTCCTGGAAACAAACAAGTTCTGAGCTTGCAGTCCCTCAGCACCCTGGGGAGTACGTGGTGTGTCTGCTGCAAAGCCAGAGCAGATGCAATCAGCTGGGGAGGTGCAGCCTAATTCCTTCCTCTTGGTTTTGTCTCCTTGGGATTTCCAGCTGAAAGGAAGACACAAGAGCAAAGATGCTGGGGGGAAAATTTCCTGATCTTTGGGATAGGAACAAGGGAGGTCACAGAAGGACACAGGAGTGTTCTGGGAGGAAGGCTGCCTCGGGGTCTGGCTGGTCCTGGGGACAGAGAAGGGGTTAAAGCCCAGCCCTTCTGCCCAGCCAGTCTGCCTTGTCTGTAATAACCAACCAATTAACAGAGTGTAATTGTGCAAATCCATATGTGGCAGTAATTATCAGGGAGATTAATGGATTCCTTCCTTTCTGTGTGGACCCCACCACAGCTTGCCAGCACCCCCCTGCCACCCGAAAGGACTCGGGGAGAGGGGAAGGCAGAAGCTGCTCTTGCCTGGACGTTCTGTGACCAAGCCAGGAGGATGGGGAGGCCCCGTGGGGACTGCCTGGTGCTTGTTTAAATAACCCTTTTCATCTCCCTGCCTTTCCTTACATCCAACTCGCTGCTCCCTGGCTCAGACCCGGCTTCCCAAGGACAGTTTGTGCCCAGCCTGCCAGGACGGGGGCTGCTGCATCCCTGCCCTCCCCATTGTCCATTCATTCCCTGCTCCCCTTTCCCCTCTTTAGCCCTAATTAATGCAGAATATCGCATTTGTTTGCCCTCTTCTTTTGCATCTTTGTTATTTTAGATGCAATGGGTAATCCAACAAACTGTTAAAGGCATACAGGAGGCGAGGAGGAGACAGCAGGGTGCTGGGGACAGGTTTTCAAGCCAGGCAATGGGGTTGCATTTGGGGGATGGCAGCTTGCAGGCAGGCTGGGCCTGCCACCTCTTTCAGGATGGGTTTTCTTAGGGGTATAAATATATGGCCACAGAAACAGAGTGAGCCTGGAGTGGATGATTACTTCCCCCTCAGATATTCCAGGTGGGGAAACCGGGAACTGAGTCCTGCTGGGGGAGAAGAGGGTACATTTGGGAACTTCCTTCTTCACATCTTTGAAAATGATATTAATGGGCCAACTTGATAAGGCAGGCTTTATCCTGGATATCCAGATACACTGCCTGCCAGGGAGTTTTTTATTTGTGCTGTAGACAGGAAAGCACAGGAGAGACAGGGCAGGAGTGATCCAGTGAAATTGGGAGCCCTTGCTCTGGCATTAAGGTGTCTGTGCAGTCAGGGGCTTGCACCTGATCCAGGCAGTGCTCAGTGGAGAAGCTCAGCATGAGCAAGCTTGAGGCTGTGGCTTAAAAATCCAAAGGCACAGCAGGATACTGAGGGGCCTGGAATGAGGTGTTTTACAGCAGATTTCAGCCCTCTGGACTTGTGTGGCTTGCTGACTGCTGTGGCTGGGGCCTTGGGGACCAGACCAGGCTGTGGCTGGTGATGGCTACTGTGCCTTCAGCCATGAAAGGTATTAGTGCTGGTCCCTGTTGTGAAGCTGTTCCTCTTGGATGCCTCCAAGACTTCCTCCCCTGAGAAAGGAGCTGCTCAGAGCAGAAATAACTCCTGTTACCTTGAACTCCAAGATATCCACATTTGCCTGTCTGGTACAAACAGAGCATCTGAGGCAGCCAGATGTGATGGAGATTGACAGGTTGTCTCTGGAGTTTAGCACTTGCTGAAGCAGGAAGAAATGTAAAAGCATGAATGTGGGGATGTACAGAGTGAGAGCAGCAAGCAAAGCCTCCAGCTGTGAAGGAGAAGATCTTTGTGGCCTCGTGCAGGAGAGTTCTGGGACAGGACCTTCCCCTCCCTCTGCTGAGCTCTGGTGGCCTTCACCAAATGCAAGGTCCAGCAGACACTTGGTGTGGTTCTCCTGTCCTCCTTCAGCTCTCTGCTTCCCAGCACTCCCACCCTTGCTGAGGAGGGGACCATAGTCTGCTCCCAAAAATCCAGGCTTGCCAGAAAGAGAGGATGAAGAATGGAGCAGGATCCAGGGAAAAAAAAGTGCTTTTTGAGTGTTTTTCAGGAGTTCTGCAGAGATAAAAGGAACCAGGCTAACTTGGTCAAGAACCATCTTCTGGTGAAATATTTTCTCTGGTAAATGGTTGTTGTGGGGAAAATGGCAAAATAGGCAGCTGCATGGGCTGTGTCTCTAAGGTTTCTCTGAGCACTATTTTTATTTTTTTTTTCCAGGAAATGGGGAAATCTTGGTCTTCAGGTTGTGGTTTTCTTTGCAGGTAGCCAGCCTGGCTGTTTTCAGGCATTTTGCAGAAATCCCAGCTCCACGTTCTGTCTATGACAGACTTAAAGAGGGGTTTGCATTTAATGACAACTGGTGGGTCCTCTGGCACTCTGGAATGTGGAGGTATTGAAAAAACCTTTTCTTCACCTGTGCCTTGAAAGCCTCTTGCTGAATGCCAGATGAAATCTCAGAGGGGGCTTGAAGAGCAGGGTGTTTGTTTCCCACCAAAATCTCCTCTGGATGTGAGGGCCTTTTGGTCAGAGTGCCTTTGGATCTGGGTGACTTTAGCACTTGCCCATAGAAATCCTGGCTTCATTCAGTCCTCATCCAACCTGGAATCCTGATTTTATAGCACAGTTTGCTGCCTTGTGCCACTGACAGGAGAAGTCAGGTGCTTACCTGGAAGTACAGAGGGACTCGGGACTCTCCCAGCTGCAGTTCTGTGCTTCCTTTTTCATCTTTCTGATCTTTTATTCCAGCAAAGCTAGAAAGGTGGAGTGACATGTTTGAAAGCAGGGAGGGAGCTCCCAAACCCTGAGCTAGCACTCTTTTGACCCAACCATTGCTCCTTGATACAATGCAAGCCCAAACCTGAAGCATCCCCCCTGTGAGGATAGGCTACAAGAGCTTGGGTGCTTTGGCTTAGAGAAAAGGAAGCTGAGGGGGATCTTATCAGTGTTTAATGTTAATGTATGTTAATGTTAAATTAATGTATCAATATCTAAAGGGTGGGTGTCAGGAGGATGGGTCTGGACTCTTCTCTGTGGTGTCCAGAACAAGGGGTAATGGACACAAACTGACCCAAGAAATTTAATTTAAAAGATGAGGAAATACTACTTCACTCTGAGGATAACACAACACTGGAACAGATTGCCCAGGGAGGTTGTGGAGTCCCCATCCCCAGAGACATTTAAGACCCACCTGGATGCATTCCTCTCAAATCATGTTCAGGGGATCCTGCTCTAGCAGGGGGTTGGACTACCTGCTCCTCAGAGGTCCCTTCCAGCCCCTGCCCATCCCGTGAAACCTTCCTCTCCTGTAGCACAAATCTGTATTAGACTCTTCCTTATTCCCCTGCAAACCCAACCCAAAGCACCGGATGCTTTTGACAAAGAACCCCCACTTTCCAGAAGGTCCAAAGGGCCACTTTTTTGGATCCACCTTCCCAGGACTCCTTTGCTCTGCATGCTTTCCATGACGCTGGCACTGCTGACCTCTCTGCCCCGGCAAGGGGAGGTCTCTGGGAAGCACATAGGCAGCGATTCTTCAGTGTTACAAAGGCTGGGATTGTTGGCAGCTTGACGCCCCAGAAAGTGTCTAATTGACTTGACTCTCTCTAGCTGGGCTCCGAATGGATTTTCTGCCTCAGGATATCTCAGCATTATAGTGGACCTGTTGTTTTTGCTCCTCGCATGATATTAAAAAGTGCATTGTTGGAGCAGCAAGCGTGAGTCAGAGCGGATGTGAGAAGGGAGCTGCTGCCTGACACCCTCTGAGTGATGCCAGCACAGAGGAGCAGAGTGAGACAGGGGCACCTGCCAGCTGCACTTAAGGGCTGGAAAGTTTCTTGGAGCAGTGAGTCACAGACTGGTTTGGGTTGGAAGGGACCTTAGAGCTCATCCATTCCCAACCCCCTGCATGGGCAGGGACCCCTCCCACAGCCCAGGGTGCTCCAAGCCCCATCCAACTTGGGCTGAGACACTGCCAGGGATGGGGCAGCCACAGCTTCCTTGGGAAACCTGGGACAGGGTCTCACCACCCTCAAATTACAGAATTTCTTCCTAATGTCCAACCTCAGTCTCTCCTCTTCAAGTTTGGAAGCATTCCCCCTTGTCCTCTCACTACACACTCATCCCAGAGAATAAGCTTGGTCTATGGCATGGATGACCCTTCCTATTCAGAAATGGAAAAACATAAACCTGCCCTCTGCATCTCAAACAGCCAGCAGTAAAATCATCTCCTCCAGTAATTTTGCAGGACGAGGCCATCCCAATGCAGGCTGGGTCCCTCTGGGCCAGGCAGAGGCATTGCTCAGGTAACTCTGGCACTATTTCCTAGGGGTGTCTCACCTGCATCCGTGTCAAAGTGTGCCTGCCTGGGGAGGTAATTCCCTGGAGGAGTGGGCAGCTGGGCCCTGCTAGCAGGAAAGCTGCTGGAGGTGCTTAGGCAGGCGTAAGAGGATTGGGTGACACCGCTGATTAGTGTCCAGGGCCTCATTATGGTGCTGGTAATTGAAGGTCTCCCAGAGTTTAAACAGAGTGGGAATTATCTGCCCTCAGAGCTGGCTCCTGGCTCCCTGGGACAGTGCTTTCTGCAAGGTAGGCAGTGCCCTCCCTGGGGCAGCCTGGTGCTGGGGATGGTGGCCCCTGCCCTCGGGACCTGGGGAGAGGACCCAGGGTGGGTGGCAGCTGTGGGGCTCAGGGGCAGCTGGGGAAATCCTGGGGAGAAGGGTGGGACAGGCTGTGTGTTTGCAGGTGTGTTGGGTGCTGCTGTTTGAAGATGCTGCTGGTGGTAATTGCATTAGGCCAGGGGGGCTCTGGGGCTAATTTCATTAGTGTGGTGTCTGTGGTTATTGCTTGAGAAGAGACAGCAGTGAGAAAGGTCAGGGCTAGGTGTGGGAGGGCTGATGCAGTCGCTCCCTTTCTTTCTGTCTCTAGGGAATCATAGGTGACACTTTGCTTTTGGTGTCTTTTGTCTGCTCCAGGTCAGTGCCAACCAATAGATGGGGTGGGGTCAGTGCACTGAGCAGCCTGGAGAAACCCAGTTTCAAGTCCCTGCTCTGCCACTGACTTTCTGTTTGTCCCTGAGCATGTCACCTGGTGTCCAGGTGTCCTCCCTCAGGAGCAAGCAGTGACACTTGGGCTTCTGAGGCACTCAGCCTGGTAGCCCCTGCTGTATCACTACAGATGTGAAGGGAGCCCCAGTCTGACACCAGCACCCCATGGGCAGTTTTCTTTGGGACTCAGGAGCTTCGAAGCAGAGGGACAGGAGGGTAGGGTTAGGAAGGCTGCAGCCTTTTTATCTGCATATTCTGTTGCCCCCTGCACAACCATAGGATGCCTTTGCCTTTAAACAGAGATGTTCTCCAGGCTGTGGCTTGCTGCATGGCTAGCAGCTGCCCTGAGTCCCATGGCAATGGTTTTTCTTCAGAAGGTAACTGTGGCAGTCATAATGTCCTCTCCTTTAACAGAACAAGGAGGGGAAATAAAAGGCTTTCAATAATTTGAAGCAGCGACTTGTGCTGTTTCTAGTAGACATTGAGGGGTTGCCTCTCTGAGGTCATGCATTAGGGGAAAGACTGAAGAGAGACTGAGGTGCTTTCTGTACTTTGTCACAGACTGATTTATGTACAGGAGCTGGAATAACTCTACCCCAAAACTCATGGTGATCCCCTGAATGAATTGCCTGGTGTTTCTTTGCCTGAGGAGAAGGCCTGGAGGGGTTTCCTTGGAGTTGCTCAGTGTGTGCATGTGTTCTGGAGCACTAAGCACTCACTAACCCAGATCTGCTAAAAATCAATAAAGTAATCCACTTACTGCCTGGGACTGCCAACCTTTAAGGAGCTCAGAGCTGTTTTGTCTTCTTTCCTCTCTCCTTTCTTCTAAGCTGGAAGAAGAAAGAAAAGAGGGATGGAGAAGGAGATGCTGGCAGAGCTGGGCTAAAATCAGGCTCTTTGCCCTGAGCAGATCAATAAAAATAATTCCCCACTAAAACTTCATTAGCATGGAATTAAAGCTGCTGAGATCCCATGTGGCCACTGGGAATTAATGCTGCTACTAAATCTCAGCCTGGGTGGTGCTTAAAACAAAGCTTGGCTGCTCACACCTCCCTGTCCCAGGGCTGCTCAGGGAGGCCACAGTCCTCTTGTCCAGCCTGAGGACAAGGGACAAGCCAGGCTGGGGTGGTGGCATGGAGCAGCTCAAGCAGGTGGAAGGAACTGTTTTGCAAGGATGGATTTGTCTTTCGTAAGAGTGGCTCAGTTCTCAGGGCCTGGGGGATGATGGCCCTGATGTGTTTCTGTGGGGTGAGGGGCAGATGATGGGAAGGGTCTCTAGGTGGGTGCTGGACAGGCAGAATTCCTGGGACACCAGAAACAGCCCAGACTGCACGTGGGGCTGCACAAAGCCTCTCTCTTCTGTGGAGACCTTAGATCTAGTTGGGTGTTTGTGCAAATCACTTCTTTTGATAGCAGATTGTCGGGCTGGGGTTTTTTTGTTTGTGGGTTTTTTGGTAGGTTTGGGGTTTTTTTTTAATTGAAAAAGGTTTCTTCAGTCTCATCACAGAGGAAAAGACTTGTCCTGTAGAGAAATCCAATTTTCTAGTCAAAGATTGACACAAGCCAAGCCACCTTACCCTTGGGTCTCTGCCAGCAGGGCTTTGGGGTATCCCTGCCCCGTGCCTGGGTGTTGCCTTTTGCCCCTCAGGAGGATCCTGAGTGTGGTTGTTAAAGGAGAGCATTGTCCTGAAACATCAAGCCTTGCCCAGAGGTTGGAAATCCTTCTGCTTGCCACTGACCTCATGGTCAGTGCATGGGAGAGAGGGGTTTGGAGGGAGCTATGGGTGCATGAGAGCATGGCCAGGGAATGATGGGGGCAGCACCCACTGAACCTGAATGTGGCTGTAGCTGTGAGCTACAGCTGCTCCTTGCCAAGGGTGTTTGCTGGAGATGTCTTTGGTGTGAGCTGGACAGGACACGGCACCAGGCAGGGGCTGTTGTGATCTTGGACTTGTGATCAAACCCTCGTAGTGCCACTTGAGAGGGGCTGTGAGCAGCTGCTCAGCTGCCCCTCCTGCTCTGAAACTGTTCTGCAGTGCCATGGAAAGTGGGGTAATAGAACACAGGAGGTGTGAAAGGTGGCTGGATAGACAATACAAGGGCCATCTCATCTGTTTGTATTCCCCCCTCAAGACTGCAGTTCCTTGTTTGTCTCAGGAGAACCTACTCTGAATACTGATTTTTTTTTTTTTTTTTTTTTTTTTTTTTTTTTTTTTTTTTTGTGGTATGGTTTTTAACTGTGAGAAAAACTGGTGCATATGTACCTGGGTCACAGCTAACAGGCTGTGCAGAATGCTGACACCATTGCCTGCAAACCTCCTTGCTCCTGACACCAGTCTGGTTGTCCATTTGTTCTGCTACATGGTTCCCAAATGTCTGGCTCCTGTGCCCAGATAAACTCCTGAAGCCAGGCTGAGGGATTGGGGTTGTTCAGCCTGGAGAAGAGGAGGCTCCCAGGTGAGCTCAGAGCAACCTTCCAATATCTGAAGGGGCTACAAGAAAGCTGGGGGAGGGCTTTGGACACGGGGGGGTAGGGAGAGGACAAGGGGAGAGGGTTAGGGTTAGGGTATGAATGGGATGGTCTCTGTAAGCACTGCCATGGCTGTGGAGGCTTTGCTGGCTCTATGGGGCATGGATTGGGCCTCTGGGCTCTGTACCTCTTCTCATCCCATACAGCTTTAGCTAACCAGGCTTTTTTTGGGTTAATGATGCTTGGCTAATGATGCTTTCTTGGGCTTGTTTGGTTGTTTGTGTTTGTTTAGACCTCTTCAGAGAGGGTTAGGTAGGGGAAGCTGAGCTTCCAGCTCTACCAGCCCCAGAAAGGTCCTGGTTCTCCTCAGTCCTGGCTGTGTTTCCCATGCAATTTGGCTCTGCAGGGAACCTCACCTGGATGCCAGGAGCACAGCTGAGGCAAGGCTTGGCGTGGGGTGGGAGCACAGAGTAGCCCTAACCCCCCAAACCTGGGGTCCTCCTGCCCTGTCTGGCTCTCAGCCAGCCCATCCTCAGGTCAGCAGCACCTTTGGGCAAGGCTTGGCAGGGAAAACACCTCCACATGGCTGGAGGAACCGCTCCGAGTCTGCCCTGCTGGAAAAGCATCGCATCCCCCTCCTTCCCCACCACGCTCCTCCCCTAAACAACTTAACCCCCCCCATCCTCCTCCTCCTCCTCCCAATTTCTGATCTATACCAGAGCAGTCATACATCGATCCGTGTCTTATCCGAGTGATTATGCTACCTGGACAGTCTGCCGGGAATTCCCAGGGAGCTGAGAGAGCCGAGCCGGGCAGGCAGCCCTGAGCCCCGGAGATGTCTGAGCCCCGGGCAGCAGCCGCTGCCGCCGTCCTGCGAGGATGAGCCCGGGGAGCAAGGCAGCAACCCCGGCACCTTCCGAGAGCCTCAGCTCCTGCAGAGCCATGTCCCGACCCCGGCAGGCTCTGCCACACTCCGGGCAGCTTTGAAGTTAAGAGGAGGCAGTTGTGTTTAGAAAGGAGAGCGATGAACTGAAGATTAAACATGTATGGGAATTATCCTCACTTCATTAAGTTTCCCGCGGGCTTTGGCAGTAAGTATTTTCCTTGCGTTTGCAATCTGTGCCTTCTGGGGTAGGTGGAGGAGCTGAGCTCTCAGTAGGACTGTGGTGTGGGTAAAGGGAATTAAAAAACGTGTTTAACCCAGCCTGTATGTGGCTGCAACCCGTGGTGCCTGTGTGCTGGTGACTGAAGCTGTCCCTGTGGTTGTGTCTGCTGTGAAACCTCAGAGCCTGATGGAGCTGCCTGAAATGATGCAGGCTTGACTCAAGCTGTAACTGGAGTTGATTTAGTATGTGCCATTTGAGATGCATGCACGTGTTTGTGAGGGACTGAATCCATCCAGTGAAAGAAGGGGATTCAACTAAATGAGCATCTTTCCAGCTGCACTTTTTAGGAAGTTAGTGGAGGAAGGAATTAACTTTGAAAACATAAAACAGCCCCTGAGAAAACCTAAAAAGAGGGCTCTTGCCTTGCCCAGTGGCTGTCTCCTGCCCTTGTGACACAGGTGCCACCATACTCCTGAGGCAGATGAGGCTGCAGAGCAAGGCAGAGGGCTGCAAAGGGCTGTGTCTGGGAGCTGCCCTCCCCCAGGCAGCCAAGGACTGAACCCCAGTTGCAAAAAACCAGAACTTCCCTTGAGAAAGGGGCTTTGCAATTACTGCAGCTCAGTCACTATTTTTGTCTGAAATTACTCCTCTTGCCCTGACGGTGGGGGGGAGTGGGCTGAGGAGGAATAAGGTGCTCTGCTCATGAGGCAGGAAGGGGACAGGTTGTGGGGTTTGGGTACAAGGGACTGGGAGCACCCCCAGGTGTGGCTGCTGGCAAAATATTGGCTGCTGCTCTAGTGTGTTGTCTTAAAGTGTGGTTTTCCTTGTGGATGTGCAAAATCTTACTATCTCTGGAAAACTCGAGTTTGTTTCCATCCCTTCAGGATGCCTCCAGGACTTGCCCTGAGCTCCCAAGGCTCTCTACATCAATCTGTTATTTCTCTGCTAGAGAAGAGGTTTGTGCACACCTTGGATTGCACACGTGTGTACTTTTTTTTGTCCTTCCTCTTGTACCAGATGCTCACCTCTGGTGACTCTCCAACTCCAGAAAAGTAATTGCTATTGCATCAAGTCCCCCTCCACGTTTCACAAGTGCTTGACTTTTCAAAATACCTTTTTTTTTTTTTTTTTATTAGGCAGTTTCTGCAGAAAAGGGAAGACTTGTTGGAAGTCTCTTGCTCACTGGTGTTTTTAGGGAACAAGCAAACACAGGCCAGAGTCTCTCCTATTGCTGCAATAAGAGTGAGACAGTGGGAGTATTATTTGTGTTTAATTTGTTGAGTATTACAGATTTACAAAGAAGTGAAAGAAAAGTGACTTTCAAACTGATTTTCATAGGAACCAGGCACAGATCCCTGTAGAGGCAGGGGTCAGAGCACTCAGCAGAGCCTCTGGGAGGTGTCTAGGAGAGGAAGTTGTAGTGGGAGCAGAGGTATTTCTGTGCCACCAGTAAAGGCAAAGGACACTGTTTTCCAGCCCACCAACTGTTCAGTGTGCTGGGACTGTAACTTTCATTTAAAAGTTTATTTAATTAATGTTTTCACTTGCTTCTAGGCTCACATCTCCACTCCCCTCTTTGTTGGGGCTGCAGAGAGGGATTGCCTGGCTATGTGAGGAGGCAATTGCTGTTCTCACCAGACAGCTTCAGGACCCAGGGGCTGTAGGAGAGAGCACTGGGGCTCTGGGAGGGATGAAGCAGGATGGATCCTGGTGACCATGGATGAGGGGAGTGCTGTGGCAGCTTCCCACTGCCTTGGGGTCCCTCAAAGCCCATGCTGGCCACCTGCACCTCTTGACAGGCCTGCAGTAGATTCCTTGTCTTTGCTGCTTACCCCACCTTTAAAAATAGCTATGGAGCTGTTCCTTGTCCTGCCTGTGCTGTCACCATGAAAGGGGACATCAGGATGGGGGAAAAGGGCAGTGTCCATGCTGGACTTCCAGCTTGTTGCATTCATTGTTCTTGTGTGGTGTTGCTGGAGGGCAAAGTTAAGGTGATGTGGCAGCTGCTGTTTGGCATGTCCAGCTCATGTTGTGTTCAGTTTTCCTTCAGCTCAAATTCTGAGCTTCATTTTGAGCATAAGAGAAAAAAAGCCTATATTTGAACTTTTTTTTTTTCTTTTCTTTTTCTTTTTTTTCTTTCTTTTTTTTCTTTCTTTCTCTTCTTTTTTTCTTTCTTTTTTTTTTCTCTTTCTTTTTTCTGCTTTTTTTCCCTTTTTTTTTTTTTATTTTTTTTTTTTTTGTATGCAAGTAACTGTAACATCTGCTTTAACTTAATTTCATCTGCATTGAGGTTAGAATTAAGGTAGACATTCCTGCTGGTGTGCACACCTGCCACTGTGATCCCAGGTGGGACTGTACATCCAGAGGTGGGTAATGAGCACATCATTTGTTAGGAGGAAGCAGCAGTCAGAGTCTGGAGTGTTACAGATGTTTTCAGAGTGTGTAGAGTGGCAGGGGAAGGGTTCAGCTGGGTTCCCCTTACACACCTAAAGCAGCTGATGTGCACCAAGGCAACTGGATTTGCCTCCCCAGCCCGGGCTATAGGAGCAAGGGGAGGGCTTCAAAATCTGGTTTTATTTTCCAGCAGGGTACGTTTCATCTGGAGCCCAGCTCTCAGGGCAAGGAAAGATGCTGTGCTGGCTGTCTTCTCTCTCCAAGAGCATTCTCTGGCACAGTTGGTTGGGGATAAGAACTAACTTGGCTCCTCCACAGAGTCTCTTTTATTAGAACTCATGTAACTTGGCCTCTGGCCATACCACCTCCGGCTGCAATCTTGTCAGCTCTCCCGAGCAGAGCGGGGTTAGGCCAGGTCGTTTGGGGGTTAGGAAGAGTTGCAGAGGGAAACCCAAGCTGTGTCTGGATTGCAGCTGCTGCCCAGCTGTTCAGCACCTTTTTGCCTCTGATAGTCCCAGGTTTTTGTGACCCGCAGGGTGCTTTTTCCCTGGGTGTCACAGCTTGCCGTGTCTGTACCTGTTAAGTGCTTGTGTGAATATGGCAGAGGGCTCCTTCACCCCGCAGAGATGTGAGAAAATTCTATGACTGTGCCACTCCTACAGTTAGGGAAGTGCTGATTTTATTTTATTTATTTTTATTTTTAAAGCAAGAGGCATTTGCCTTCAGTTGCCTGGGGCAGCCATGGACCCTGCAGCCAGTGGGATGCTTTCTGATGGGGACTTGTAGCCATTCTGGGTGTTTACAAACCCCTGTGGCAATCTGTGCATGTTTTTTCCTGGTGGGTGCAGTGCTGGAGATCCTGCTAGCCATGTGGGAAATCTGATGCAACAGTCCTGAGAAACCCTTCAGGCTTCAAATTCGACAACTTTTATTTCTCTGGGGATGAGAATCTTCATCGAGCTCTCGTGTGTTACTGTGGCCACCAGGAGGATGTGACACCTTGTTAGGGTGAGTGAATTTGGCTCCCAGGCCTTATTTTAACTCCATGACAAGCAGTTGCTAAAGTAGCCTTTGGCTGGCATGATCACCACAGCCATAGTCTGCTCTATAATGGATGGTTCCTGGCAAAGTCATGGCACAGCCTGTGTAGCTCCTGTGGATTTTGCACCTTCCTTCCCTACTCTTTGGCTTGGCTTCCTGAAGAGCAGAACGTGTCCTGCAGGTCTTTCTTGTCCAAATGTCCTTGGTCCTCAGTCAAATGCAAGTACCATCTGATGCTGAGCCTTCACCAGGGCTGGTAAAACTCTCCTGTGTTTCCTGCCCACTGCTTCTTGTGAGCCAGGTTTTTGGTGGCTCTGGTTTGCAAGGGCAGTGCAGGAGTTGGTACCCAAGAGGAGAGGGAGCAGCTCTTCCCACCACCTCAAAAGCTGAGGGAAACCTTCTCCTGCCCTGTGCAGGTCCCTGTTGCAGAGGACCCTGCTCATGTGTGTGCCAGCTCTCCTGCAAAATTTTTATGCTCTTCAGTGGTGATGGCTGTCAGGAGAGGGCTGCATTATTTATTGACTTGGAGTTGAGCAGGAAGATGGAAGCACAAAGGTTACCAGACCTTAAAAACAAGGCAAAGCCAATAACCTTTTTCTGTAGGACATTAGCATGGCAATCTGTACTGCCTGTGGAAATCTGTTTCGACAGTTTAAAATATCACCAGAGAGGGACTAGGTTTGTTTTTTTTTCCATTGACTTCTGTGTAGGAAATAAAAACTACTTCTGTGTAGCAGCAAAACTTTTTGATTCCAGTTAATGCGAGTTCCCTGCTAGATCCAATTTCAGGAGTGTTTCTCACAGGTATTTCTTCATGAAGGTTGGCCCCAAGGATGAGCTGCCTGCCAAGCTGTCCCTCCCAGCCCTGCCTGTGCTCCTCTGCTGAAGTCAGCACTTCTCTGCATCTCTCTTCCCACTTCTTGGTGCTCTCTGATCTTTGGAGGGTGAAGTATCTGCAAAGTTCTGCTAGTCCTGTGCCAGACTGGGCAACTTGCACCTTTAATTGTTGATGCCAAAGAAATGAACCCTTTCTGTGTATGTCTGAGGCCTCAAAAGCACAAGCATAGCATTCATTTTTCAAAGAATTTCTTCTATCTTTTGATTTCTCTCTCTGACATGAAAAGCAAATTGGGGCACTGCACCTTTGTAGTGGAGACATCAGAGAATCCACACAAGACAGTTCCCTCCCATCCTTCCTTCTCCTGGTTCTCCAGGAGAGAAATAAATACAATCCCAGGCTTCCCTGAACCTCTCTCAGGACACTGCCTGTCCAAGCATTAACGTGGAGGAGGGAAAGCCATCAACAGCCCCATTTGTGGATCAGAAATCAGCTGGCTTTGAATCTGGAGAAGGAGTTTAAAAGCAGCATCGAGCCCCTGTGCTCATGGCAGGGTCCTTGCCCAGCACAAGTGGGGCTCTTGGCTGGTCTTGGGTGCTGTGCTGGGTGCTGGTGGGCAGGTGCCAGCCCCAGAGCCCTCTCCTCCTGCTCCGTGGGGCCCTGCTGCAGCTGGCTGAGTGCCCAGCATGGCTTGTCACCTTGCATTACCTGATGGACAGACTCAGGGCCTGCTGTGGCCTGGGTAAATGTCACCTGTGCTGAATGCCACTGCTGAGGCTGCAGCTGGCACGCAGCTCCGAGTCCCATCTCCCCTGTCTGTCCCACTGCAGAGCAGCTCCTTGCTGCTCCCAGTCCCCTGCCATGCTGATGCTTCTGTTTGTCCCCCAAATGAGGGGAGAAAATGCCCCTGGGAAAGCCATGGCATCCCTGCCAGCCCACTGCCTTTCTGGCTGCTCTGTCTGGAGATGAGTGATGCTCTTTTCAAGCAAACTGAATCAGACTTGCAGCCTCTGCTGTCTGACCATCAGAGCCAGCCTGGCTCCTTTAGGCTGAAACAACTTGAGGGTCTTCAGCTTGGGCAAGAAGAAACCCCAGTGTCAGGGATACCTTGAGGTGGCCTTTCCTGCACACCTTCTGCCAGCTGTACAAATTGTTCCTTGTCCAAGCTGGTAGCAGCCAGGTCTTATATCCCTCACAGCATGGCCAGACACTGTAGAAACAAGGTTTTTAACTCTGGTTTGTGTCATCAGGCAGTGTCTGGCTTAATACCTCTGTGCTCTGCAGTAGATACTTTGATTTTTCTGTCCATCCCCACCAGCAAACACCTTCATGCTCTCATGCTTCCCCCTTGGTGTCCCATTGCTGGGGTAAGAGAGGCAGGCGCAAGACTTCTGGGCTTCCTTTATCCCATCCTACTTGCCATGGGCACAAGCACACCATGGGGCTGCTCTGGCCAGCAGTCTCCTTGGGTGAAAACTTTGCTCTGGGTCTTTATGAAACTTGGAGCCTTTCTAATGGAGGAAGTTAGCAGTGAGAGTCTCCCTGTAAAGTCTGCTGTAAATGCAAACAGTGATGTAACTCTCCTGGGAGCCTCTTCTTATTGGCTTAAATTTTCTGCATGATACTTTCAAAATATGCCCTTTTCTGTGTTAATGGGAAAGGATGAAGAATCATTCTTCTCCTGGGCTGTCCTGATGTGATAGATTTCTGGACAGTCTTCTCCTTCAGTGCCTTTTTTTCCAAGATGAAGAACCCTCCAAGGCAATGTTGTTTATCTAGTTGTTTAAAGAGGCATAAAACCCAATTTCTTGAAGTCTGTGCTCCAGATGCTGGGAAGAGGACTGCATGCTATGGTACCAGGCTACTCACAGGTGATGAAAAATGCATTTGCTTTTCTCTGAAGTTGATAATGGCAGGAGTCAGGGTGCTCCTCTGGAGTTTGAGGAAACAACCAAGGTGCTCCTGTGAGCTGAGCATTGAGGCAAGGAGGGGGCCAGGCAGCCAGAGCATCTTCTGCCCACTGCTAAAGGCCTTTCTGGCAGCTCTCTCTCCAGAGAAAGGCTTTGTGCTCAGAAGCCATCTCAAGGTAGGGGTTTTGCTGTCTGGTAGCAGCACAGAGGCTGGGTCTCTGTGGCAGGGGATGTGGGGTGAGGCTCTCCAGCAGCAGCAGCAGCAGGCAGGAGCTGTGTCTCCAAACCCCTGGCTGCCTCCAAGGCTTCTGCTGTTGTCATTGAGCTGGCTTCATCTTGCTGCACATTGCTTTCCCACTGGGAGAATTGATCTAAAAAGCCAAAGCAGGAATTGACAAAGACCTTTTCTCCCCCTCCCTCTGCAGAATTAAGTCTGAAGTTGGTTGATAACGGCGGATCGAGTCCTCCTTGACTCTGACAAATGTCTTTAATGTTATTCAGCAAGCTGACCTTTTCCCCGTCTTTATTGTGCATCTTTCCTTTGAATCAGATTTGATTGTTACTTCAGGTAAAATAACAAACACTGTCACCTAAATAACTTTGCAATAATGTTAAAAGGAGGAAAAAGCCCAAACAGACAAAACACGGAAGCACTGCCTTACTTGCAAATGCACTGGGAACCAGCATCCTCTGTGCCAGCCATGGAAAACCAGGAGTGTGACCTTCCCAGACAACAGCTTTGCCTTGCTGCTCCAGAGACCCATCTCTTGTGTTGACAAACTAATAGAGAAACAATGGCTCATTGAAATGTTAATGACAGCTAATGCTAACTGGGACTGATAAATTCTGGAGCAGGGAGAAAAGGTCATGTAACTCCTTAAAATACAGCTGGATACATAACCCATGGGGACTGGTGGGCGTTTGATGCCTGTGAGTATTTGAGGTTGGTCTTGTAAAAGGCAACACTGAGCCCTTGGGTGAGGTGTTGAGCCTCAGAGGCTGCCCCGAAGATCCAGTGATCAAGGATATATTGCTTTTCCATTCTGACTCTTCCCCAGCAGGGTTCAGGGGCAGACTCATCTCATGGGGGGCTCAGTTTGGCAATGGGACCTGGAGGTCTTCAGTGTGGAAGGAGGAAACTCTTTTTTTCTTGTGGCTGTGAGATTGTCTGCCCAAGCACGTCTGTGTGGTCACAGCCTGTCTCTCAAGTGAGGGAAAGTAACAGACAAAATATTTTGTGGGTGCATTGTCCTGTTATCTGTGTCACCAGCATGTCACAGGGAAGTTTCTGTTCTCCAGCTCCTCCTGAAGGTTTGGGTACCTCAGGGTTTGGGAGCTGAAGGAGATGAGAAGTGGCGTGGCACTGAGGTAGGGGGGTGGGAAGGGGAAGAGGAGCCAGCTGAGCACTATGCCTGAGCCATAGCAGGGAGCAAAGGTCCTCCAGAAGACATTTAGGAGTATTTAGAGTTTCTAGCCTGGTTGGTGGAGATCTCATGGTTTCAGATGTGCTGCTGTCTGTGGAGCTGTCTGGGACAGCAGAAAGGGAAGGTTGGGGAATCATTCAGAGAAAAGCAGCCAGGGGCAGGCAGCAGTGCTTGCTTCCAAGTCAGCTGCGGCACCAAAACAGAGAAAGGAGATTTAATTATTAAGTACTACCTTCATAATATGTTTTGTTAATGAATGTAACTCTATTTCCTGCACCAGAACCAACCTTGAGCTCTCTCCCTCTGTAGCACCAGGTGTGTTTGCTGCTTGGCTTTGGTCAGGCCCTGAGCCGGCAGAGCCGAAGGCCGGGCAGCCATGGCTGCAGAGTCAGCCTTGCTCATGCTGTATTTAACCTTTCTGCTTCTCCCTGTAGATTCCCCTGTTCATGCCAGCTCCGCATCCCTGAGCCCATCCTCAAGCCTTTCCACAGGGAATTCCGTGGAGGGGCACCACAGCTACCTCGAGGGCCCCGCAAACGCCATGAACGCCATCGGGTCCCCTCCAGTCAACGCGCTGGGCTCGCCCTACAGAGTCATCACCTCCTCTGTTGCCTCACACCACCCCGTTGCTCTGTCCTCAGCCCCGGGCATGAATTTCATGCCACATGCCAGTCCCCAGGTAGGTGGATGTGAACACTTCCTTGGCAACACCTCATGGCGCTCAGGGAACCCCGGGTGGAGCTCACAAAATGTGGAGGGAATGGGTTGCCTGGTGGGCTCGGGTGTGGTTTTGGGCTGTAAAGAGGAATTTCCAGCATGTACAGCCCCGTGGCACAGACACAGAGAAGACACCTCTATGTATTTCCAAATCCCTGCACAGTAAGGGGAGAAAGCTAATTCTTCAGTCTGTTCACACCATGGGTGCAGTCCAGTTCCCCTCCACCACATCAGCTGCAGTGTGTGTAATTACTGTGCGTGGAAATAATGAGGAGAGCCAAGGGCTGCAGCATTCCCCTTCCTCCTGCAAAAGGGTATCTGCTTTGTTTCATTATTTGCAAGAGAGACAGGCTTTCTAGAGAGAGACAAATATTAATGCTAAATGCCAGCCACATACTCTGCGTTGCATTTAAACTTTGCCTGAAGAAAAAGGAAGAGCTCCTGTCCTTCCTGCCTGAGCTCACTCAGGTGCTGAGGTTTCCCTTCCAGTCAGGCAGGGAGGAGACCCAGGGTTTGGGGTTGGTGCCTCCCCAGAGCCATGGATTATCTGGGAACCTCCTGGGGTGGTTCTCTGGGAGCCTGGCACCACCTCAGGTAAGGCTGGGACTGAGGTGGCAGTGTGGGATTTTGATTGTGTCCTGAAATGCTCTGGGAGTACAGGTCCAAGTGGAAATTCTGCATTTTATTAACAAGACCTTTTGTTTTATTAGTGGAACCTGAAGGTAGGGAAGCACTCAAGAGCCTTGAGAAGCTCCTGCTACAGCAAGGAGCTGGTTCCTAAGCCCTCTCTGTCCCAGACCCTTCAGTCCCATCTCCATAGTCTGTCAGAACCTCTTCCCAGCTCCTGCTACTGTGGCTGGGACAGGATGGCACAGGGAGGCTTCTGAAGAGTACCAGGGTGGTTTGCCAGGTTGGAATTCCTTTTCACCAGCAACCTGCATGCATCTGGGCTGTCTGCAGTGGTTGTGCTGGGCATCCTTCCTCCCCTCACCCCACCCAGCTGCTCCCCATTGACAGTATGGGTACCCTTGGCACCTGGGGCAGGTGCTTTGTGGTGGTGGTGGCTGCCTTGGCTGTGTGGAAGCTGTGCCTTTGGGGCTGGGGATGCTCTGGGAAGTGGTTTCCCCAAGCCAGGCACTGTGCCAAGTTCCCAGCTCGGAGGAGAAGGTTTCAGTTGTGTTGCCTCTAATGCAAGGAGACAGCTGGGCCTTGGGGATTCTGCAGGGAGGCTGCTAATGGATTTGGGTTCAAACAGTTGTCCCAGATATCATACATGGTTGCACTTAACCTGCAGGAGTCAAGCTCCGTAGACACTCCTGGCTAAAACTGCCCCATTTCTCCCCTCCCACCCCCCTGCATATGCCCCTCCTCTGTTATTGTCTCAAAGTGCAGCCAGAGAGAAAGAAAGGGTGATACCTGAGCTCTGAGTAACATATTAAACCATAAAAAGTTTTTCCTGGCTCAGCATCTTGCCAAGAAGTAGTTTGCAAGGTAAAAAAAAAGTGGCTGGACACTTAGGGGTGGGAAGGGATCTATTTCTCTTTGCCTTGGACCAAGTTTAGATTCTGAAGCATTAGTTTTACAGCTGCCCCGTGCCTGGGCTGGGTCACTGCTGGGGAGAGTGAACCTCTGGGTATTTTTTTCTCCTTTATGCTTTTATTTTCCAGTGCATCAAAACAAGGTGGCTCCTATTGTGGTAATTTTTACTGGGTAATTGTGTTTTCAGTGTCATTAGGCTGCTTCAGCTTTGCAAATTAAGGGGTAGAGATGAGAAAAAGATGAAAAATGTCTTCATGTTCTTGATTTTCTGACGACTGCTTCAAAAATCCCAGTGGGGTGAACCCTTCTTGTTCTTTGCTGCAATTCCCCGTGGATATTAGAACACTTTTTCATGGGGAACAGGCAATTTCCTGGAGCAAATGGAGAACTTGCAACAACATGCACAAAATCTAGTGGCTTAGATAAGGAGATAGCAATGAAGGCTGTGGCTGGATTTTCATCCCAAGCTTTGTTTCATGTCCCTACTTCTGCCCTCTTGCTGGGAAGCTGAAATTTAGCTGATAGATTAGGGCAGCTGTTAAAAACAAGCTCAGCCTTGAAGAACCCATCCTCAGCCCTGAAAGCCTGGAGATGGGAGACGATGATTTGATGCTGGGTTTGGAGAGAGGTTGCTCTGCTCAGGCAGCTTTTGACAAAACGTGCTCAACAGCCCTTAATCCTCACTGCCCTGCAGACAGCAGCTCAAAAGCAAATAGCAATAAAATGAAGCCCCGGGCAACATCAGGCTTCGGTCTGCAATCGATGTCAGTTTGTAACCTTTAACTTGCTGCAGCCAAGAGCGGCTCCCGGGGATCTCAGCTGGGGGCTCTGGGCCCTTTGCCTGCATCTCTGCAGCTGATTTTAGATGCTCAGCCTCCTTCTGGGTTGTTTTTTGTTGTTTTAATCTAGCGACCCCAAATCTGCTACATTCTGCAGCCTGTGATTGCCTTTGGTAATCAGAGTGCCAGGGAGTGACCAAAATAGCAGTGTTTTTATGCATTTATGTGCGTTTGCATATCACGAGGTAGGGAAACTAACCCACTTACCATTTTATTTTTTTTTTAACATCATTACAGCTTCCCCAGCCATGCAGCAGAGCAGTTTAATTGCAACAAACTGCCGAGCTGCTTCCTTCCTAAGCTGTCGGTGTTTGTGGCTGCAAGCAGCCAGTGATCAGGATCCTGTAATGAAGAAGCAGCATCCCACCAGCACTGCTGCTTGGAGGCTGTAACTGAGCAGCTGCAGGTTGCTGCCTGCCCTTTTCCAGCTCTGCTTAGTCCTGGCTTTGCTTACAGCAGCAGGGAAGGGTGAGAGGCAGGATCTGCTACCAGGCAGCTGCTTCCACCACTCCAGCTGGGTGCACCGGGGGATGTCTGTCTGCCCATGGCAGCCCTGGGGAGCTGCTGGGGGATAGAGGAGCTTGTGGGGCAGCAATGGGAGGGGTCAGCTCAATTCGGGTTTGCTGTCTTTGAGTCTCTACCCTCTGACTCGTCTTTTGCCCTCTGCAGCTCAACATCCTGAACAACATCAGCAGCTCGGAGGATGTTAAGCCCTTGCCGGGTCTCCCTGGGGTGGGGAACATGAATTATCCATCTACAAGCCCAGGATCCTTAGCCAAACACATCTGTGCCATCTGTGGGGACAGGTCCTCAGGTAGGAAGTTGTCTTTCTTGAGGAAGGCTTCGTGTGATGAAAGTCCTTCCCCCCTGGTGCTCTGAAGCAAGGCTCCTGCAGGAGTGAGCTCTGTGGAGGCTCCCTGGGGCCGTGCTGGCACTGCAGGGGCTGTTTGGCACATTAGTTACACTGTGCCCAAAAGAGACTGAACCTAAAAGCCACCAGCTTCTCCCTTACCTGTATAATCTCATTTTATGTCTTGTCCTTGTTTATCAAAGCTAAAGGTATCAAAAACCACTGTGTTTTTATTTACCTGTGCTTTGAGTGAGCTGGGTTTGAACCCCTTCTCCTGCCCCGGAGCCCTCCAGTCTGGCCGTGCTTTGCAGACCCCCTCCATATCACTTCATTCCCTCCCTGTGGCTTTTCTGCACTTGGCAGGGCAGCCAAAACATGGCTCCTCACCCATCCCCTGGGGTGGGGGATCCCTCCTTATCACAGGGGAGTGACAATCCTAGAGTTTGACTGCTGCTGGTCACTGCCAAGAGCCACTAAAGCCACGTCAGGCCTGCTCGGGTGTCACCCTGCGGCCACCTCCTCCCCCTTTGGGGCCGGTTCCGAGTTCTTCCACCCTGGAGGGAAGGCACCTGCCCACTGATGGCTTCCCCTTGCCTCCTCAGGGAAGCACTACGGGGTGTACAGCTGTGAGGGCTGCAAAGGCTTCTTTAAGAGGACAATCAGGAAGGACCTGATCTACACCTGCCGTGACAACAAGGACTGCCTGATCGACAAGCGCCAGCGCAACCGCTGCCAGTACTGCCGCTACCAGAAGTGCCTCGCCATGGGCATGAAGAGGGAAGGTAGGGGGGGGCTGTGCTGCTGGAAGGAATGGCCTGCTAGAAATTTTCCCTGCCTTCATTCGGGTGAATCTAGCTCTTGGTGGCCCTGCAAGTCTGGAACATTCAGGAAACCTAAACCTCTTGTTTTTACGAAGCCCGCGGTGCTGATGGGGAAGGTGCTGTGGTGTGGTTTTCTTCCCATCCCATAGAAAAGCTCCTGCTGGTGACTGCTGAACCTGTTCACCAGTGTTGACCCAAGCTTGCCTTGATGGCTTGGACCCCAGTAAAGTGAGGAGCCCTGCAGCCTGCTAGTCTCCTGTGTGAACAGCAGCCTTTTTTGTTTCCAGCCTGTTGGCTGAATTTGTCACCCAATTCTTGCACCGAAAGATAAGAGCAGATGATACATTTCTACCTTTTATTTTATATTCTCTGTCATTTCCACTCTCAACCTAATCTTTGGAGATGAGCTGTGGCACAGCTTGCATCCTGTGAGGTTTTTGTGCTGAAGGAGAGCTGTATGGAATCAGTTTGTGCAGCCTGTCCTGTGTTTCATGTACACACCCTGAAAGTCCCAGAGGACTGTGTTTCTGGTCCAGACCACCTAAAGGTGTTGATCCAGAGCAAGGATCCAACCTGACTCCGCTGGACTTGAGAGATTTTGAGCTGACTTGAGGGAAGCCTTCAAGAGCTGTTGAGGGTGGCTCATCTCTGTGGTGGGTCCTGCAGCCCTGCCTCTCTCCCACACAGCTCAGGAGAGTGAAAATGGCTTTGTAAAAGCCACCAACAAGTGGCAGTGGAAGGCAAGCCATGGGGCCAGGGTGTTTTATCTCTGAGCCCCTGCAGCTAACTGCTCCCTTGGTGCAGCAGGGACCGCTGAGCTGTATTGTGTCCCAGCTGATGCTGACAGTAGCAATGTCAGATACAATGATAGCTCCCACACCTTTCAAGCTGCTTTTTTACCTGGTAAAATAACTGTGCTGCCTCCAGGGTTGAGTGCCAGCAGGCAGTGTAACCGTCCCTTATGGAGACCACGCTGCCCCCTTGCAGAGCACCCGAATTTGTCACCCTGCAGGAGGTCGGGTGGTGCAAGGCAGAGCCTGAAGAGGAAGCTGGAATGCTGGGCACAGGCTGAGCCTCAGCCCAGCATCAGTGCTATGCATCCTTTACCACTTAGGGGCAGCAGGGGACACTGAAACACCAAACTTGAATCGAAAACCTAATCCCAGGCACAGCTTTCCCTTCCAGCTGGGTGCAAAGTGGTTCAGAGGACCCGGGTGTCAAAGCAGCTTCCCTTTGCAGAGTGTGCAAATGTAAACCCTGGGATCCTGGTGAATCCCACAGGGGCTTGGCTGCAATAATCACAGCTTCTTTCTGTGAGCTGCAGCAACTGGGGACAGATTGCAGCTTGAATGAGGAATCCTGGATGAGTTTGGGGGCTGTGTGATGGGACTGGTATTTCTTTGGCATGTTCTTTCTTCCACTGAGATTCTGATGACTTTAGAAACACTTCCCTGCCTTCTTCCCCTCCATTTCCCCAAAGAGGACAAATGCTTCTCCCAGCTGTCTGGCACATATGTGCATCCCATGTTGCCCTCCCTCACTGGTGCCAGACTGGATGCCCCACTGAGCCATCTCCTTGTTTGCTGCCCATTCCCCAGCAGCTGGGCAGTGCTGGGAAGCACATCATCCAGCTGGGAGAAATGCAGGGAAGTGCTGAGCACTGTCAGGTGGTTCTGAGTCTCAGAGCTGAGGAACCTCCTGTGGTTTGGCCCTTCTCCTTGAAAGCCACCCTTACAGAAGCCAGGGTAAGGCAAGACTGATGCAAGGGCTTATTTCCTGACACCACTGCAAATGACAGAGCTATAAAGGCAAATGGAAAAGAAATCCCCTGATCCAAGCATCTGACCTGAAAGCTTGTCATGCCCTTCTCCCAGCAGCACTTGCCTGAGAAAGTGGGGATCAAATTCCCCTGCAGTCTTGTGAACTGCAGGCTTGCTGAGCTGCTCCCTTCCTTGGTGTCCCCTGGTGTTTATGATTATCCAGATCCTCTCTCCTCTCCATGGATTGTTTACCCCTTGGCCTTGGTGGTTTTCCTGCTCCTCTGGTGGTTCTTAGCAGACAGCTGGGGGAGCCATCAAGCTGCTGAATAGCAAAGCACCAATGTCTGTGGGGCAGGGCCAGCTTTGCAAGCTGCTTCTCCCCCCTGGAACCTTTCATTTGAGCTGTTTAAATAACTCCAGCTCAGGACAGGCTGTTCTTTGAGATCAGGTCAGCTGCCTGGCAGTCCCTTAGGGGCTTGGGGACACTTTGGGCCCCTGTCCATGTCACAGGGGAGTGATGCTAGCAGGACAGCAGGCATGGCAGGTATCTTGGGATGTTTCTCCCCAGCAGTGAGCTAAACTGATGACATCTGCTGCTCACTTGTGGTTTGGTTTGGTTATGTTTTTCTTTCTTTTTCTTTTTTTTTTTTTTTTTTTTCCCTTGAGCAGGATTCCCTTCTTTTCCTTTGGGATTTTTCAAACAAAACTGTGCACCCAGGACTCCCACTGAGCACAAGGCTTGGTGTACCATGTACACATGCCTTACACTGACCTGTCCTCCACATGCCCAGCAGCTCTGGGTGCTGTTAGCTGAGATCTAGAGAGAAATTCAGTGACTCTGTTCCTCCACTCAGATATTTTGGAAAGCATAAGAAGATGGGGGAAGAGAGAGGAGGCGTTGGGGCCGTCAGAGGTGGCAGGGGGGGTTGGGAAGAGAGGTGATGGAGGAAGAGGTGACATGAGAGCTGGGTAAACATTTGTTCAGGAAGGAAGCAAGCAGTGGATGGATGCAGCTGGGGTGAGGGGACACCCACCCCAGCCCCAGGGTGCTCTGGCTGCTGGGAGAGTGTTCCAAGTGCAAACCTCAGTGTCAGGGTGCTGAGTCCCTCCTGCCTCCTTCAGCATCGAGTCCAGGCTGCCACCTGGAGGTATTAAATCCTCTTTATTCTAGAGGATTTCTTTTAGAGCTTCATACCTCAAAGTTTTGACAAATTCAGAGGCAGCCTGTCTGCAGCAACCCCTAAAGTTACTTGAGGGGGGGGGTGGTGTTGGGGGCAGCCATTTTAGGTGGACGTGCATCTAAAACATCACTTTATTTCCTATTCTCTCTTTCTGGGGAGAACAGAAACCCCTTGGGGTTTTTCACCCCCTCCTCCCTGAGGACAGGGAGGTCTCCCTGTGAAGCAGGTAAGTGTTGATGTCAAGAGCCATGTTTCTGTCCTGCAGCTGTGCAGGAGGAGAGGCAGAGGAGCAGGGAGCGGAGCGAGAACGAGGCAGAGTCCACGAGCAGTGGGAGTGAGGACATGCCCGTGGAAAGGATCCTGGAAGCTGAGCTGGCAGTGGAACCCAAGACAGAGGCATCCGGCGAGACGGGCACAGAGAGCTCAGTAAGGGGCACTGAAACCTCTCCCACCTGGAGATGAGGGCATCTTGGAGACAAACCCCACGTGAAAAGCTGCTGTTCTGCAGGGTTTTTTGCTTTGTACTGCCTAAAAATCACCCAGCAGGTTTTTCTGGGGCTTTTTTGTTTGGTTTTTGGGGTTTTTTGTTTTTTGTTTCTTTGTTTTTTGTTTTAAATACCAGCTAGAAAACAGCCTATGTGTTACTATTTCCTTAGCCATTTTTTTTCCAGTTTCCCTTTCCTTTCAGTGAGCAGATGGGCCAATAGCTGGATGCCAAAGAGGCTGAGCCCTTTGCTGCCTTCCACATCTCCACAGCCCTGGGCACTGCTTCTCTGCCCTGGTATCCAAGACTGGGATGGAGCTGGACACAGCAGGTTTGCTGCTGTGGTATCACCAGGCTGGATAAAACTGCTGCTGTTCCTGCCCCTTCTTGATGGCTCTGAGATGTGCCCTGGGGAGCAGAACTGGAGCCTGCCATGCAGGACTTGCTGTGCAAAGAACAGCAAGCAAGCAGAAAAGTTTGCTGATTCGGCTGGTGGTAGAGGAGAGAGTGGTAATAAATATCTTCTCTTCCCAACAGTGCCCAGCTGAGACTATTGGCAATTTGATCATTTTACTTGTGCCTCTGGGTCTGGTTAACTTGATCCAATACTGTGTGCAGTGCAGACAGCGATTATCAAAGATTTCACATTGACTAATTATCCTCTTTTCCTCTGCTCTCTTCCTTTTGGTATTGTTCTTAATTAGACAAATGACCCTGTCACCAACATCTGCCATGCAGCTGACAAGCAGCTTTTCACACTTGTTGAGTGGGCCAAGAGAATCCCCCACTTCTCTGACCTGACACTGGAGGACCAGGTTATTCTGCTCCGGGCAGGTAATGTCCCCCCTTTTGTAGCCTCTGGAGTTATTCCTGGTGCCCCCCACCCCTCCTCTGGGCTTTGTGCTGTGCCAGCTGGGCTGCAGGGTGGTCCTGAGCTGATCCATCCCTGCTGTCACAGGCTGGGCAACCCATCCTGAGCCACAGTGAGCTGTGGGCAGGGGTTATGGATGGGGCAGTGGGAGCTGCTGTTTGTTTTCCCTTCTTCCCATCTAGGAGGGCTGGAGGAGAGGCAATAGATGTCTTGTTTATCCAATGCCTGTCACTGCTAAACTTGCTACGTGTTAGGCACACTCATGTGGAATGTGCAAAATGATGTAAAGGGGTTATTGATGCAAAGAATGTTTTAGGAGGAAAAACAACTTGCTTTTTTTAATTTTTTTTTTTTTTTAATTGGCACTTTGAGTCTTTTTCTGCACCTTCCTTGCTGCTGGTCAGGGTTTGCCACCCCTTGGAGTGCGAGGGAGGGTGCAGTTGCTACCTGGGGTCCCTGTGAGCTGAACCTGAAGGCAGCAGGAAGCAACCAGCTCTCCTGCTCCACTGGTATTCTTGCTGACTGCCTCTTGTGTCCCACACACCTCCCCTTGCAGGCTGGAATGAGCTGCTCATTGCCTCTTTCTCCCATCGCTCAGTATCAGTGCAGGATGGAATCCTTCTGGCCACAGGTTTGCACGTCCATCGTAGCAGTGCTCACAGTGCTGGTGTGGGCTCCATATTTGACAGGTATGTGCCCCATCATCTTCATCCCTTATCAGGGGTGGCCAGGCTGGCTGTCCCTTCCCTCTGGAAGGGAGACCTGTCCTTAGGAGAACTAGAAGAGAACTTGTGGTCACTTAAGGCAGAAATAGCTTAGAGTGAGAACAGGACACTTGGGTGGCTTAAAATCCATCAATGGGGTGAAAGCAGCTTGGGAAAGGATTTGCAGCTGCAGAAGCAGAGCCTGGATTGGGAGTGCTTCTCTACCTTCCCTCTTCTAGAGTTTACCACAACTAGATCTAGAGCTAATGATGATCAGCAAGAGCTCTAGCTGACAAACCCCAGGTTGCTGACAGGATGCCTGCACATATCCTGTCTGTGCCAAGCCTGCTCCTCCTCTGCCAGGACACTACACTGCAATTTTTACACAAGTGGCCTGCATTAGCACAGTGCCCATGTTTCACCCAGTGAAATGTGGAAGAAAACCCCATGCATTTTTCCCCAACTTGAATGCAAATTTTTCTCCATGGGCTGAACAGAGTGCTCATGCTGAGCAGAGGGAGAACAGGAGGAAATTTACTGCTCAGGTCCATGGACACTGCTGATGTCAGCATTCCTCAAAGCAGCCTCTGAGGGCAGAAAGGAATTGGGGGTATTCCCAGTGCCTGTCCCAGATGCTTTTCAGCCTCCAGGCCTTGCTGTCTGTACCTGTCTCTGATCATCTGCCCTCACTGTCCCCCCCACACAGGGTTTTGACGGAGTTGGTGTCCAAAATGAAAGACATGCAGATGGATAAGTCAGAGCTGGGGTGCCTGAGGGCCATTGTTCTGTTCAACCCAGGTAAGTCTGAGGTCTGGGGCAATCCCAGGTGACACACGTGCCCTCAGCAGGTCACGGGCAGGAGGGCTGTGGCAGTGAGCATCAGGACTGCAGACAGATTTGTCCCAGTCCCCAGATGCATGATAAAGGAGAGCCTGAGTTCATAGAATCATGGAAGTGTCAGGGTTGGAAGGGACCTTAAGGATCATCTAGGTCCAACCCCCTGCATGGGCAGGGACACCTCCCACCAGCTCAGGTTGCTCAGAGCCCCATCCAGCCTGGCCTTAAAAACTTCCAGAGGTGGATGGGGCTTCCACCACCTCTCTGGGCAACCTGTGCCAGGCTCTCACCACCCTGATGGGGAAGAACTTTTTCCTAACATCTAATCTGAACCTACCTACCTCCAGTTTGAATCCATTCCCCCTAGTCCTGCCACTACCCAAGATCCTAAAGAGCCCCTTGCCAGGTTTCTTGTAGGCCCCTTTAAGGTACTGGCAGACCACAATAAGGTCTCCAGCCTGAACAACCCCAACTCTCTCAGTCTGTCTTCGTAGGAGAGGTGCTCCAGCCCTCCAGTTCTTCCCTGCACATGCACACAGTCACTCTGCTGGCAGAGGAAAAGGTCTCCTCTGCTCTGAGTGTTCCCTGTCTGCATTCTCATCCAGATGCCAAGGGTTTGTCTAGCCCCTCAGAAGTGGAATCACTACGGGAGAAGGTCTATGCCACACTGGAAGCCTACACAAAGCAGAAGTACCCCGAGCAGCCCGGGAGGTGAGTGTCCCCAAGCAAGGGACCTCCTTGGGGTCCCACCTTACAAACAGGACACTGATGCAGGAGGTTGATGCTCCTGCTCTGCCTGAACCCACCCAGGGACAGAGCCTGGGGTAAAGCACGGACAGGTACCAGCCAGAACTCCCTGAACAGGCTTTTCCTCTCCTTTCTGTGCCCTCAGAGCCTGAGGGTGCTGGCGAGATGCAATTTTCCTGCTTTCCAATCCAATCCTGCCCTCTGCTGGCCGAGCTCTGGAAACGCCGGCAGCCCGGCTCATTCCTCATCTCCAGCAGCCAAGTGATGCATCCACAGCGACTTCTGCTGTTCTTGGCTCTGGATACGATCAGAGAGGGCTGGGAGCAGGACCTGGGGAGGGGGAGGTGGTCTGCCTGCTGCACCCCCTCGCAGCTGCTCCTCGAAGCGGGAGGCAGAGGGGTTGTGCACCCTCTCTGAGTGCCGGGGAGTTTTGGAGGCTGTTTCAGGAAGGATTTAAATGGCACCATGGGGATGTAAATCACCAGTTCATGTCTTGGAGAGAGAGAATCCGGATGGATCATGCATCTGATGTGTCTTTTTTTCCTTTTTCTTTTTTTTTCTTTTTTTTTTTCTTTCCGAGTTTTAAATATGATGATTCGGTTTTGGAAAAGATACATAATTGCCTTCACACACACACACACACACACAGAAATGCTCCTTCTGGAAGCACAGGGAAATCTCACAGAACTCTCCAAGGAAATTTTTTTGAAGGGCTTTGAGCTCTGCTCCCCTGAGCCCCTGGAAACATTTGGGAGAAAGTGTCCTGTGCCTCCTGCATGCTCTGACTCTGCTCTCTTCCAGGTTTGCCAAGCTCCTTCTGCGCCTGCCAGCGCTGCGGTCCATTGGGCTGAAGTGCCTGGAGCACCTCTTCTTCTTCAAGCTGATTGGGGACACTCCCATTGACACTTTCCTCATGGAGATGCTGGAGACACCCCTGCAAGTCACCTGAGGGTCTGGCTCCACTCTGGTCAGACCCTGGCCCCCCACACCCCCTGCACAGCCTCCCACCCCTCTGCTCTGAGCCTGTGATAGCTCAAGAGATGTCCTACACCCTTCACTCCTTGGTGGGATTGTTGTGGTTTTGTACAGCTGTAAATCACCCCCTCTAAACCCTGCCTGGCCATGGAGGGCACCACGAATCCTCCACCCAGCTAACCATTCCTCTGCCTCCCCTGTACAGATAATTGCTTTAAATTATTTTTTCACTCTCAATAAAAGTCAACAAAACAAGTAACCTATGAGAGAGGTACTGATTGGAGCTGGCAGAGCAGTGTCCTCTCTTGCTGTGGTCACAGGTCCAGCTTGGGATGGGGCTGAGGGACCCTCTGGAGACCCCTGGGCAGCCCAAAACAGGGCACAAACATCACTTGAGATATTGCTGCTTGTGCTGATGGGCACAGTCCTCTGGCCAAGGGAGAAGAGGTGGTGTGGATCCTTCTAAGACCTGGAGAAACTTCCTGAACGAGAACGTTCCAATCCTGCCATCTTGAAGAGAAACTCTTGGAGCCTTTGAAGTAATTTAAAAAGTGAGTTTGTAATGTGCTTTTTCTTTTCTAGGCTAGTTCAGTCACTGAGGTAAGAACAGAAATGCTTCATTTTGGTCTTAGTTGGAGTCTTTTGGGGTGACCCAAACCTGGTTGTGTTCATGGATAATTATAATTCTTCTGAAGCTTCGTGGATCCTGTTCTCAGGATGTTTTATTTTTTTTTTGTCTCCGTATTTTTGCACTGAAAAACAGGCTCTTTGACCCCAGATTTATAACCTCATACCTCCATAAGTAAAACTTGCAGAGAGGGGAAGCACAAACCACTTTGAGGCAGGTTTTGTTAAAGGTCTGCCTGCTCTTTTCCCTGCTCCAGTAGCACTGCTGGAGCTTCTCACCACAACCCAGCTAACCAGAGTCAAACGAGTTAAAGACACGAATCTGTTCGATACGCCGAGCTTATCCTGGTGGGAAAAATGTCCTCCCAGGAACCCAGCAAAACTGCTTTTATTATTATTCATAAAACAGGTGTAGTGTTAAGTGATCTGCCCCTTCTGCCCCTCTCAGCAGACAGTGCAGTGAGATGCAGCGTGCATCGTCTGTCCGGGTGACAGATTGCAACTCTGCCGCTGGGCGACGCGGGGCAGTTGGAGGGAAAGGAGTAGTGACAACAGGAAAGAGGGATAAAAATGAAACATTTCTTTAAAGCTCCCCCAGGGGGGCATGATTCATTCTCCAGTATTTCATTGTGAAAAGGAAAAAGAAGCAAAAACGAAAGGAAGAAACCGAAAGAAAGAAGAAAATGAAGAAAACGAAAGAAAGAAAAATCCAAAATTATTAAACCTGTAGTAGTCTATTTGAATTTTTTTTTTTTTAAGGGGCTATTTTTAATTGAAAGGTGGGTTTCCATTAAAAGGGAAGTATTTAACAGAAAATACTCAACCTGCTCATTGTAAAACCTCTATCAGAGTTTGAGGCACCATGATGGGGCAGTAGCCACACCATGCTGCTGCTTAGACAAAGCAAGAGGTTATCTGCAGCCTTCCCCCTCCAAGAGCTGGGAGCTAGCTGGATGAGTTTCTTTCCTAATTATGAAGCCCTGAATTTCTCCCTGACCTCTCTAATCTTAAGTTTGATGATTTAAATCAAGAGGGTTTGTTGGCATGAGCAGGTTTGCAAGAGGGGTTGTAGGAGATGATGCTACCATCTGAAGATGGACCGTGTGTTATCAGTGCTTTTTGTTGACTTCTGTGGGTGAAAACCTGAACGTCCTCATGCCTGCTGCAGACCTCTTGCTCAGATGGGGTCTGAGTGGTGTTTTGGAGCCCTGCAGCACTCGGTGGTAGCTCAGAGTGTGCTTTGGCTCTGGGCTCAGCTGCAGAGTTGGGCTGAGCCAGCTGGAGGGAGCAGGATGCTTCCCCACCAGTAGTGCTGCTGCTTTCAGGAGCTCATTGATCTCAGCACACGAGGTCATAAGCTGGGATCATAAGTGTTTTTTGCAAGGTTGGAGTTTAATTTCTAAAAATGCTTTGGGCCATGCTCAACCCTCTCTACCAGGGGTTTCATGTAGATAGTGTGATGCCTCTTGGTGGCTTAATTTCAGTCCATGATGATTCAGATGTTTCATGCTGACTTGAAGTCCACTCCAATGTGGGCATTTTTCTTTGTAGCAATAGATTGTTCTGGTGCCTTCAAAATCCAGCTTTCAGCCACTTCTCAGGCACAGGGGGAGCATAACAGGATCCAGCTACCTTCCCTTCCTACTGAAACCTGGCTCTTCCCACCTCCTCTGAACTTTGTTCATTGGATCCCAGTTGCTGGATTTTGCCACCACTTTGTCTGAAGATGGACGCATTGGTTTCCCCACAATAATCCTGATGGCCTCAGATTAAGCTCTGAATTTTTTTTTTCCTTTGTTCTGGGAATAATATATAAACCATGTTCTGGGAATGACTGGTACAAAGTAAAGTGTCACTCTCTTTCCCACCACACATCACATCTCATGAGCTTTCTGAGTTAGCAGCAGGTTTCCCCCCAACCCCACCATGGTCAGCTTTGTTTTAGTGCCTGTGCCAAATGTTTCAAAGGATTTATTAATTCAGAGGTGCTCCCATTGGTGCCCCATGGAGAGGACTTCAAAAATAGTGGGTTTAGCCCCTTAACGTTGAGGACTTGGAAGAGGAAAAAATCCTTAAACTCACTTGCTTTTGCTAAACTAGGTTTGTTTCTTGCTCAGAAATCAAGCTGGTGTATTTTTGTTGCCCTGGTTTTGTTCTGTAGTCGCTGCTTCAGTTTCTACCAAAAATCAGCAGCTCTGGATTGGGAATAAAACAATCCATAAAGGTCTGAGCTGGCTTGCATCCAGTTCAGCTCTGGGTTCCCTGTTTTGTTGAGTGGGTCAAGGGCACATCCTGTAGAGCCCAGGTGACACTCAGACACTGACAGCTCACAGCTTGACTCAGCTGAGTGCCACCACCACTGCCCTTTACCGAAGGACCCCTTGGCTGGGCTCTGGCCTGCCCTCACCATCACACCTCAGCTCCCTGGAGATGCTCTCTTTGCTGCCTGGTTTCTCTCCTCATCCTCTCTCCATCCCCCCCAGCTCTGTGCTGTCCCATCCAAGGCCCAGGGGAGAAGCTGGGGAGGCTGGGCTGGGCTGGTACCTCCTGGGGCACCAGGGGGAATGGGGAAGAGGAGGAATGACACTGGTTAGGGGCCACATGGATCCCCCCAGAGCAGCTGCTGGTGGTGGGAAGCAGTGTGCATCCTCCTGCAGGGACTGGTGGCTTTTATTTCAGGGTGAGGAACTTTGCAGTGAAAAGCAGGGTACAAAGACACTGAAGCCCTGATAAATCCTCAGGTGTCTGTCACCATTAGTGGACAAGGGACCAACCAATACCTACATAAGGCCTGTGGCTGCCACCCCATACCTCTCCCATCTCTCTCCCCATATCCTCTGTGCAATTAGCTCTGTCTGAAGCAGGCTTGGTTTGGGGGCTTTTATTTTTGTTTATAGAATCATAGGAGGGTTTGGGTTGGAAGGGACCCTAAAGCTCATCCAGTTCCAACCCCCTGCATGGGCAGGGACACCTCCCACAGACCAGGGTGCTCAAGGCCCCATCTAACCTGGCCTTGAACACTTCCAGGGCAAGGACAGCCACAGCTTCCTTGGGCAACCTGTGCCAGGGTCTCACCACCCTCAAATTAAAGAATTTCTTCTGAATGTCTAAGCTAAATCTCACCTCTTTCAGTTTGAAACCATTTTGGCTCATCCTATTTCTACATCCTCTTGTAAAAAGTCCCTCCCCACTTTTCCTGTAGCCCCATCAGGTAATTACAAGTTGTTCTAAGGTCTCCCCAGAGCCTTCTCCAGGCTGCAGAGCTCTCCCAGCTTGTCTTCATAGGAGAGATGCCCCAGCCCTGTTTCAGTGGTAAAGGGAGAGAATTTTTTCACTCCAGGGATTTTGTACAGCACTGTGGCCATGGGCTGGTTTCTGGTTTCCATCTCTGTCCAGCTGGGTCTCTAAAAGGGCTGTGGGGGTGGCAGGAAGGAGAAGGTGGTCTGAAGGGCTGTCCCTGGGTGGTGGGCAGTGCTTTTGTCTACTGAGTCAAGCTGACTTCAGGCACTGAGGGCACCCTGATGATGGCAGCAAGCATCGTGATGCCCAGGGCCTCCTGTCCCAAGGGAAGTGGCTGGAGTGTGTTTAGGGAGCACAAATCATTCTCCTCATCATCTTCTTTGGTCTCCTGTGCCTGCTCCTGTGCCTGGCCCTATCCTGCTCTCGTGGGGGTCTGCATCTGCTTTGTTGGGGAGAGTTGAGGTGATGTTGGATGGAGGAAGGATCTGTCTTGCTACTGTGGTACCTGACCCTTGGAACTGAGTGCTCCTGCTCCTCACCTCCTTCCAGCAGGGAGAGCCTGGGACCTGCTGGTCCACCAGGGCTCCTCAGCACAAAATATGAGAGCTTGGCAACCTCAGTGGGGAGACTGTTGGGGAAGATGTATTCTTCAAACCCCACAGGCTTGTTAATTTGGTAGGCAGCTTCTCTTTAATGGTGTTGTCCCCAGATCACTCACTTTTTGTAAGATCTGGCTGCCAGCAGACCCTACAACTTAAAGAAGAAAGTCTCATCCTGCTTCTCTTCTGGTTTAATTCTCTTCAGCTGCATCTAATTTGACCCTGATGAGCTAATCATGGAAACCTGGGCCATGGGAGGGTGCAATGAGGGAGCTGAATTACTCCCCCCAGGTGTTTTGTGGTGCTGGTGAAGGTGCATTTTGGGAGAGGAAAAGGTGAAATTGTCAGGGGACTCTGCAAATGCCATTGGTGAGGAGGGATTTGGAGAGTGTGTGCTACATGGGGTGACAATATCTAAGGGGAAATGGCTTCCTTCCCAGCTGTTCCTGCATCTCTAATCAGACAAAATCAAGCGGGCAGTCAGTGTGTGTGTGTGAGCAAAGTGCCCTGGACAAGGATCCAGTTTGTAGGAATGCTGAAGGATGGCATTCCCACCCCATGGAGCTGACCTCTGCCTGGGTGAGGAAAATCTGCGCGGCCCTGCAGCTGGGCTGGGGTGGCTGTGCTGGTTTGCAGAGGGAGGAAAAGCAGTGTAGGGTGCTCAGAGCCTCTGGTCACGCTGCAGTCCTTGCTGGGCTTGGCACTGTGGCTCTGATGGATCTGGCTACTCAGAAACTTGGCCAGAGCCAAGGCTTGGGGACCTTCAGGAGAGACAAAGACACCTGAGTCCAGGGCCTCCCTGCTGCAGCTATGGCTCAGCCTTCCTGGACCTGAGGGATGAGAGCTGCATCACACTGACCTGCCTGATGCTACCAAATCTTTTGTGCCTAGGCTCCCAGTTTAGGTCCACTGGGACACAGCAGGGCTGTTCCAGGACCCTGTTTCCTTCTCCTGGGGGATTTTGGCAGGGTGATGATCTAACCTGTGGTGAGGATCTAACCTCTTCCCGATGAGCTCCCAAAGGACACGACCTTGGTCCCTGTATCACTCACGTCATCTGGGCGTGGGGAACACTTGGTGACGAGGATGCCCCATGGAGAGGCTGGGAGCACTCCTGCCCCTGGTGCCAAGGTCACCGGTAAACACGAGAGGTGAGGCCCCAGAAAACCTCCCCATCCTCCAGCAGCCCCTCGCAGCTCCACAGCCCTTTCTGGAGAGGGGGGATCCAGCCCTCCATCCCTGCCGGGGGAAATCACGGCCCCGCTGCCCAGGCTGCTCAGGCAGCCTCAGGTACGCGGCCGCGGCCCCGCTGCGGATGGTTCCGGACCTGCGGGGCCCGTGAAACTGCCCGGAAAATACCGAACTCCCACCTCGCCTTCGGGCAGGAGGGAAGGAGAGACCCGGGCGGGACGGGAAATCGCCGGGGCTGCGGGAAGGCTCTAAGTTTCGGCTTTCCCGGCCGGGGGGGATCTTTCCTTCGCGGGTTTCCCGTACCCGAAACCGATGCGGTTTGGCGGAGCCGGAGCTGCGGTTCCCCGGGGCCGACTCCCCCCGCGGCTCCGCGGGACCGGCGCCCGTAGCGGACCGGGTCCTGCCCGGCGCCAGCGATCACCGGCGACGAGCCCTCCGGGAGAGGTCTCCGGCTTTGTGGTTTTGGTGCTTTTTTTTGGTTTTTGTTTTTGTTTTCCCCCTCTTCACAGCACTTTTTTTCTTAAGCAGCGCGGAGCGGCGGGTGCGAGGCGCGATGGGCAGCGCAGGGAACCGCATCGCGCCCCGAGGGCCGCACCCATGGGCCGGGGACTCGTTTTCCCAAAAACGTCCCGGCCTGGGCTTCTTCTGGAAGGGGAAGTTGATTTCCAGCCGGTTTCACTGTCGGCAGAGCCGCGGTGGTGGGGCACCACCCTCCCCCTTATTTTTTTTTTTTTCCTAATTTTTTTCTTTTCCTTCTTTTTGGCTTGCTTTCTACGAAAAGAAAAAAGCCCAGGCAGGGAGCAGAGCGGAGGCAGGGCTGCCCCGGCGCCCTGCGGGGTGGCCTGGCCGTGCCCCCCGGAGCCGGGCAGAGCCGCCGGCCCCTCGAGGCGTGGCAGGGCCGGTGCCTGCAGCAGGAGAGCGGGGAGGAAACTTATTTCGAGTGGGGTGGAGAGGGGAGGGCAGGGGGTGGGGGTCGGGCAGGGAGGTATCAGCTCCAGGAAATGTGCCTTGGCAGCAGTCGGACGGGCGCTTCCCCGCAGGTTGGTGCGCTCCTCTCCTCTCCGGAGCCGTCCAGGGCGCCGCGGCTCTCTCTCCAACCCGGGCAGCCTCGGCGGCGAGGAGGCAGGAGCCCCCCCAGGACCCCCCCGGAACCGTGGCTGCGGACTCCTCTCCCGCCGATTCCCCGCAGGCAAGCACCGCCGGGGCCACCCCAGGTAAGCGGCTGAGCCCCGCCGACGGCAGCCCCGCATCCTCCCGTCCCGTCCCGTTGCCTTGCGGGGGGGCAAGGGGAGGCCCCCCCCCGCTACGTCGGAGCCGGTGGGACGCTGCGAGCCCGCCTGGAGCAGCGGCTGCGAAGCCGGAATGGGGTGTCCGGGGGTTTTTCCTTCCCCTCGGTGGCAGGGAGACGGGGAGCGGGGCACCCGGGAGCGGGTGGGCAGCCGGGGCGGGGAAGTCCCAGCCGGGGGCGGTGAGGCCGGGGCTGAGCGCGGCGTGTCCGGGCTGTGTTGGCAGGCGGGTGGCGCGGCCCCCTCGCCCGGCCCGGCTCCCCAACATGCTGGACGGGCTGAAGATGGAGGAGAGTTTGCAGAGCGCCCTGGACCCCGCGGCCCCTTTCTCCTCCCTGCTGGGTAAGTCGGCGGAACCCTGCTCGCCCTCCCGAGCACCCTCCAGGGTGGGGCACAGCCGGGTGGGCCCCTGGCGATGGGCACGAGGGAGGTCGTAGGTGGCACGGGGGAGGTGATGGGGGGCCCGGGGGCAGCTTTCCCCCTCGGCTCGTTCCTGCCCGGCGCCGCGCCTCTCCCTTCGCCCGGGGAAAGCTCCCGGCGCCCGCCTTCCCCGCTCCCGTTTCGTTCCGCGGTTGCATTAAATCGTGTGTGCCCCCCGCTCTAGTGCAACGAAGGCCCTTCCTTTGTATCGAACGATAAATATTTAATTTATTTTTATTTTTCTTCGTTTTCGTATCGGTTTTAAACGATCTCTCTTCGAGCTGCGGCTTTGCCGCCGCCTTTCCGAGAGGAACGAAATTGGGGGCGGTGTCCCCCCCACAGAGCTCCCCTAAAGCACGGGTCCCTCCCGGGCCCCGGGGTAGCACCCCGCACACTCCCTGACCTCCCCCCCGGCCCCAATCCCCCATCCTGCCCGGGGAAAGGAGAGCAGCGGGATCCTCTGTCCGTCCCTCGCCCCGTCATCTGCCCGTTCCTCTCTCCCGCCACCCAGCCTTGTCCCCGGGTCCTTCCCCCGCAGGCAGAGCCGCGACCCCCAAGTCCGTGTGCGAAGGGTGCCAGCGGGTCATTTCGGACCGGTTCCTGCTGCGCCTCAACGACAGCCTGTGGCATGAGCAGTGCGTCCAGTGCGCGTCCTGCAAGGAGCCCCTGCAGACCACCTGCTTCTATCGCGACAAGAAGCTCTACTGCAAGCTGGACTATGAGAAGTGAGTGTCCCCCCCCCGGAGAGCTCCCCCTCCTCGCCCCTCTCTGCTCCCACCGCCCGCAGGGTGCCGGCACCCCGCCGAGAGCACGGGGGGCTCGGTGTGTCCCCGCAGCTCCCTGCTTCCCCAGCCCCTCTGTCCCGAGCTTCCCCCGGCTGCCTGCCCGGGCGGGCTTCTCCCCTGCAGCTCCTGGCACCACCGGGTCTCCCCTTTAGGGGGGAGTTTGGTCGCTCTCCGATGCCACCTCGGGAATTTAGGAGCCTTTTGTCGGGAGCCTGTGAGACCTCGGAAACCCTGGGGCTGCAGAGGGATGGGTACAAGTGCGTCCCTGTCTTTGCTGGATTTATTTTCCTCCTGAGCGTACGCAGGAGGAATGTTATATCCTCCCTGGCCTAGTCCTGGATGGGGCTGTTTTCCTAATATCCCCTCGTGCAGGGCAATGCTGTGGCTCCCTCTGGTCAGGTGGGGAAACTGAGGCACTCAGCGGGTAGCAGGAAAGGCCCCACTGAATTTGGAATATTTGCTGTCACATGCCAGAAGCTTTGCCCTTGTCTGGGGCTGTGGTGGAGCAGGGAATTGGATGTAGGTGGTTTAAGCTTCCAGCCCCGATGCTTCTCCTTTGACAAATGTGGGGCTGGGTCAGGAGGGGGGTGAAAGATGATGAGAAAATTATCTTTCCTTCTTTTTTTAGCTAAAAAACATTCCCATTGAGGAATGGGGAGAAGACTGTTGAGTCTTTCCTCTCCTGCAGCTGCTTTCATTTTCCCCTCCTCATCCTACTCTCATCATCCCCGCCGGACCCCGCTCCCTGGTCAGTTCAGAGCTGTTAAAATTGTGTTGCCTCTGGGCTGGTTGTTTCTGGAGCAGGGTGTAGATGTTTCTGGAGCAGGGTGTAGATGGGGGGGAGATGGATCCCTTGCTATGGCGATAGCAGAGCTGCTGGAGCCCCGCGATTTAATTCCCACATCGTTGTTTTGTGAGAAAACAGTTGTCGGCGGAGCTCTCGTCCCTGGCCTGCCGTGGGTCGGTGAGTGTGCCGGGGGCTATAGCCCCGCTCCAGGCCTTTTAAAAGTTTTTTTTTTGGTTTTTTTGTTTTTTTTTTCTTTAAGTCCTGTATTGTGGGTCTGAGTTTAATCACTATGGATACAAGGCAAATTGAAAGCAGAATTTGTGCGCGTGACCTTGTTTTCAAATGTTTACGAAAGAACGGAAGAATTAGCTGCCGCGAGAGGGGAACGGGGAGAGCTGCCTGAAGTTTTTATTATTATTATTATTATTATTATTATTATTATTATTATTATTATTTATTTTTTATTTTTTATTTTGGGCAGAAATTTGTTGAGATTTTATGTGCTTCTTCTGCATCCCTAGAAATTTGGCTACCGGTCCGTAGAAATTCGGCTACCAGATTGTAGAAATTTGGCTACCGGTTCACCTAGATTTCCGACACAATTTAATTCTCACTTTCTGCGTGATCAGTGCCTCTGCCGGGAGCATAAAGAGGGGAGCTGGGGTGGTTATTGCTGCAGAAATGCCTTTCCCAGCTCGTAGTGGGTTTTAATCTCCGTGTGTCCGACTGCGGCTCCGCAGCGCTGGAAGTCGGCTCCGACCCGAAACCCTCCTCCTGTAGCTCTTGGCCCTGCAAGAAATTGGTGCTGCAGTTGGCTTCTTGCTGTGCACATCTCGATGTCAGGATAGACAAGGATGATTGTGGAAAAAAAAAAGAAGAGTCACAAACGTTTCCTAGGCTCCAGGGCTGGCATGGTTTGTCCTGGTTATTTCCCGGCTGCGTTTGGGTCGGTGATTGTGCTTGAGCTGAGTAGCTCCGCGGCGGGCGGTTTCTCCAAAGTGTGATGGTTTTAGCCCAGAGCTGCTGCTGGCCTCTTCCCATCTGCCCCGTTCTCTCATGCTAGCCCTTTGAGTTTTATTTTAATTTTTTTTATTATTTTGGTGCGGGGCTGCAGGGCTGTGTCGCTGATCCCTCCGTCCCCGTGTCAGGGTAAGCGCTGTGCCGGGGCTGCGACTCCTTACCTGGAGACAGCAAGGAGCCCAAAAGAGCTCTTTCCATTGGGCTCTGCAGAGCTTTACATAAGAGCCTGTATTTAACAAAAACACCTCTTTTTTTCCCCAAATTGTTTGTCCTGTCTTCGGGCTGAGTGTTTTCCCCAGTCCCAGGTGCAGGAGCACCGTGCTGCCCTCCACCCCTGTGCCAGCGCCGATCGTGGGGTTTTCAGTGCGAAACGCAGAGGAGAAGGAAAGGCTGCTGCTCTCACCCTGAGCTAATTATCTTGAGCTGAGAGCTGGTTAATTATCTGGGGTGACTGACACTCCTTGCACAGCTCTCTGGAGCTCTCAGCTCCCATCCTTCCCATGGCACCCACGGAACTGGGCTCTGGGGTCCTCCCCACCAGCGTGGTGGTGATGGTGTTTGGTTTTTGTTTGGGTTTTTTTTTAACTGAAAGATGGGATTTCTCTTCCAGAGGGGGACTGTCGGGACGTTTTACCAAAGATGAGTAGGTGCAGTGTTTTCTGACACGTATCCTCCTTTCTTTGAGCTGTGTTTACAGCAAGGCTGCAGAGGGTTAATGGCAGCAGAGTTATGCCTTCAGTTATAAATACACCCGTGGAAAGTGTTAGGGGCAGTTTTAAGCAAGCAAAGTCTGACTTTGCTGGACTAAAGAAATCGAGGGATCATTTATTAAAACAGATGTTTTACATTTCTTTGTCTTTCATAAAGAGGAAGGCCTTGGGAGAGGACCTGGAGAGGGGCAGATTAAAGCCCAGGGATGCCGGGATGGGTCTCGGCATCAGTTTGGAGTGCCCAGGGCCACGGCTCAGGACCTGCAGATGGTTTGGGCAGTGCTGTCAGCCTGGGGCTTGGGAGGCCTGGGGTCATTTTTGGACCGCTTTCCCTGGCCTCGTTGGAGAGGGCTCCTGGGGAGAGACCACTGAAGCCCACACCCCTGGGACGGGATCTATTTGGGGCAGAGGACGTTTGTTACAGAACATCCCGGATCCCGCGGCAGCCCCCGGCACTTGTCCAAACCTGACAAGTCTCAAGTATGACAAGGTTCAGGCTTCGCCCTGGCCGGCTCCCCGACTGCAGAATGGCCCTGGGGACGTGCCCCAGCTGTGGGGCCGGGGGGATGAGCTTTTGCCAGGGTAGATTTGGCAGGGGGGACGATGTCAAAATGAGGAGGGGTGCTGGAAGGAACGGGAAGCGCTGTGAAAGGAGCTGCCCTGGGGGGCTCAGGATCCACGGCAGGGTGGGAACGGCTGAGCCCTGCTCGCCCACAGGAGTTTTGAGGTGTGTTTGCATGGGCCGAGCAGAGCCACAGGGAGCTGTGGGTGCCGTTCCCGTCACAGTGTTGGGTGATGCAGGCACCCCGTGGGGGCCGGGAGAGCCGGCAGCGGTGCGGGGGTGCCGGGGGGTGCAGCTGGGGAGCGTGGTGACGGCGGGGACAGCTTGGCACATCCCCAGCCCCAGCACAGAGCCCCGGCCCCGGCCCCAGCCCCGGCTGGCAGGAGCAGATGGCCAGCACATCTCGGAGCAGGGCTGGCATGTGGGCGCCGGCAGCGGAGGGGCGGCCGCAGCCCCTGAGCCGCCGCCGTGCGGGGCTCCCCGGCCGAGGGAGGGAGGGAGGCAGTTGTGTGATGCTGACACTGTCTCTGCACGCCTTGATGGCTCTGTGCCCTTGCCAGCTCCTGTGCTGTCACTGCAAGGCTCCCCCCTGCTCGGCTCCCCCCGAATCCCCTGCTTCTGGAGTCGCCGGGTTTGGGTGGGTGCCTCCTCCTCCGTGAATCAAAAGGAGGAGGTGCACCTGGCTGCCAAGGCAAAATGAAACCCTTGCGACTTCTGAACGCTCACAAAAGAAAATGTGTGTGAGGAAAGCCAGCGGTGTAGGGCAGGTTTTAAACCAGGAGAGGTTTGAAAATCCCACTTGGCATCGTTGGGAAGGGGATGGGCCTGAATCCCCTGCAGCATGGTCCCGGCTGGCTCTGCCCAGGGGGAAGGTGGGATCCCCACTGACCTGGGGCAGTGCAGCCTCTGCTCACCTGCCAGAGGCTCAGCTGCCACCGCAGAGGAGAGAGGAGGAAGGGGTTTGAAGCGTGGTGGTTGTTTGTCTTGCTTAATGTGGGTGATGAATGTAGTTCCACAACGAGCTGCAAGCCGTGGCACTGCTTCCCCGGCCTGGAAAGGTTGTGGAAGGAGTAATTCCAAGTGGATTGAATGAATGAATAGGGTGATCCCAATGCTGAACGTGTTAGGGCAGCCCAGGGCCCTCTGGCTGGAGGCTTCCTCTGGTCTGGGGTGCTGGTGCTGGTGATATGCAGTCCTTTGCCTCCTTCATCTGAGAGAAATGGGATTTTGCTCCTCGTGTGGCTGATGAGAGAGAACAGTGTCTCCAGAGACCCCTGGGTCAGCCCAGCTGTGGTGTGATACACACTCCAGAGGTTCCTGTACCTTCTTCTAGGGGATCCTATGGAGGTGATGGTGCTAAATTGTGTTTCTCTAGTTGGCCCAGGACTGAGGGATGCTCAGGCTGGCTTTGGGGTAGCAGAGCATGTGGCAGCTCAGCAGCATGATGTCCTGCTTTCTGCTCTCTACTTCCCATCCCTCTATCTTTTTTTCTAGCCCTTCCTATCCTTCTTGCCTGCTCTCTATCCCCACCTTGTCTCCTGTAGTAAACCCCTCTCTGTCCTCACCTCCGTTCCCACAGCTCCTGGAGGAAATGTGCTGACTCTGTGCAGACCACTGGGGTGTGTGAGGCTCTGGAGCAGCTGAACCTGGCCTCATCCCCACCAGGGATGTGGTGGAGGGACCAGGCTGGGACCAGGACCCATCCTTTGTTTTTGTTTTTTTTTAAGGAGCCTTTTAGTGCCAGGGCTGGGGGGAGCAGTGGGATGCAGCAATGGGAGGGATGTTACAGAGGCTGCTCCGGGATCTGTGCTGGGAACACCAGGAGAGCAAAATACCCCTTGTCTGCCACCCCTGTCCTCCAGCTTGGAGGGCTCCAAGAAGTAGAGTAGAGAAGAGGTTTGGCTTGCCCCTTCCCCCTGCCCTTAATTACATTTGTGTCTTACAATTGATGTTTCCTAGATGTGCCTGAAAAGGGAGCAGTGTCTGGGAGCAGGGTGGCCAAAAATACTCGTCACGGAGCCACCCTCTGTTGTGAGGCCAGGGGTGGCTTTAGGGTCACCCTTTCTCCTCCACTCCCTGCATGCTGGGACCTGAGCACCCTCAGAACCCTCTGTGGTTTCTGCCATCTTGTTTTGGATCTGCAATGGGTTTTTTCCTCCCCTTTTTTCTTTCTACCTAACCCCCATAGCGTGGTGCTCCCTGATCAGCCCCAGATGGGACACTTGGAGCTGAGGGAACTGCTTCAGATCTTTGCAATCCCAATGAAGGCACCAACAGGAAGTTGGCTTGGGGGAAGAAAGGAGGGTTTGTTTCAGTTTGATGAGAATTTTGTCTTCACCAGCTGGAGAGACAGCTGGGGTCCTCTCCTGCCCTGCCTTGCCAGCCCTCGCCTCACCAGTTCTTCACCTGCTTGCAGCCACCAGGCACGGGAAGGGATTTGCTGCGTTGTGGATTTCATAGAGCCCAGAATTTGATTTCTTGCTCAGTCTTTCCTCAGGGAGCTTTCAGGCAGGGTCTGGACCTGGTTTTGGAGAAGGTCATGGCCTCAGGTGTCAGCTCTGGGGAAGGCTGGCCAGAGGATTTGGGCAGAATTTGCCTGCATCCAGAAAGGCTGAGCTCCACTGGCTGCCCTCATCCCTCCTGGTGACAGTGGGATGGCCTCAACATACCCAAAACTGCAGTGGTTTCTCTCTCTGATCCTGCACTCTCACCCCAGGATGCAGCTGAGGGGACCCCAAAGCACCCTCTGCCTCGGAGGGGCAGAAGGGGACGTGGAGGTGTGGGTTGGTCTCCCCTTCTGCTCACAAGGGTGCAAGTCCTGCTTCTGGCTGAGGAGTGGGACAACCCAGTGGTTTGGATCAGGTTTGGATTCCAGATTCATGGTTCCCAGTTCTGGTGAACCCCCCAGTGTGCAGCCAAGGGGGGTGCTCATCACACCCCAGCTCTGGAGGATGGCTGAGGAAGAAGAGGCTGCGGGCACAGGGAAGAGAGGTGGAAGCAAGAGAGGTGCCCTAGGTTTTTTTCTTCTCAAGATGCTGTGTTTTGTGCTCTTTTTCTTCCCTTTGTGCTCTGTTTCATCTCCATCTTGTGTCCTGTGTGGATGCAAATGAGGTGTGGGAAGCCTGGTACTGGCACAGGGCAGTTTAATAACACATCTCCTCTGTAATACAAGTGAAGAATAGCTTTGATGCAGGGAAAAAATATTTGGATTTTATTAGGGTAAAATACTGGGGCTGACCCAAATTTATTTTTTTTCCCCATAAATGTGTTTCCATGAGGAATTTTGAATTTCTGTGTATTTGTCAGAGGTTTCAGAAGGAGAGGTTGGGGGCACTGACATTCCCTGACACATCAAGCACTGCAGGGATGGGTGTGAAAGCTTCTGTCCGCAGTGACCCTGAGGCTGTGACTTCAGGGCTGTTCCTCAGAAGTTCTGACCTGGCAGGAAGGCAGCCTGGGCAGGGGGAAGCCAGAGGGTCCCTGGGCATCTTCTCCTGGGGCTGTTGGTCCCCAGGGGCAGTGGGTGCACCTGGGCTGTGTTGTGCCTCTCTGAGAAACCAGCAGGCATCTTGCTGAAGCTCTGTTTGAGGTTTGGTTTGAGGGTTGCTTTTTTAAGACCATCAAACCTTGGTTGCCCAGGAGAGGAGTTCTGTAATCCCTGGCTTCCCACCCCAAATATTGACAGACAGAGAGATCCCAAAGCTTTTGCAAAAGGCGTGGGGGAAAGCTGAGTGCAGCAGAGCCCAGTGCTGGGCTGGTGGCATCCCTCTCTGTTTATTTGAGGCTTTTTTTCCATCAGAGCTCTCTGAGCTCTGCCTTCCCTTTTTTGTTGGGATGTTATTAATGAGAAAACAATTTCTTCAGCTTGTCAGGGACCCTTCAGGTGCTCCACATGTTCTAGGCTCTCTGTCTGAAAACTGTTTTTCTCCCTGGAAGGTTGGATTTTTCAGGAGAGTAGCGTGTGTGTTTCTTAAGGCAGGGCTGAAATCATGTTGTTTTCTATGCAAACAATTTTTACTCTCGTTTTGCACCGTGTGCTTACATGCACCTGCCTGCTTTCAGTAGTGGCTTGGCAATTCCCACACCCATGGATAGGATGCTGGGGCTGGGTCCAGGTCTCCTTCACCTGATTTTGGCTCCGGTGGGTCACAGTTGTGTGCAGGAAAAAGAGTGGAGATTTGGCTCCTTTACCCAAGGAAATGCAGTTGAAAATACAAATAAAGTTAAAATGTCTTCATTCATCATTGGAAATGCTTTGAGCATCTTGCTGGGGGAGTTTAAAAGGCTGGGACTGAATTTTCACTCTTTCTCCAGATTTCCCTGCTTGTGATGCCACAGCTGCCTTTGTGCTTTCCACCTTGGGCCATCTTTAACCAGAGGAGACCAAGAGTTTGTGCTGCAGAGGTCCCAGCTTCTCCCAGGGGTTGTTGAGCCCTGGCAGGCAGTGATGCTTCCCCTCAGCTAAGGGTCCCTGATCCCACAAGGTTTTCCCTGTGCCAAGGTGAATCCCTGGAAGGGCAGAGCCTGCCAGGGGAGACTTCTTCAGCTGGTGCTGCTATTTTGTGACCCCATCAGGGCTGTCCCCTTGTCCCCATCATCTGCACCTTGTCTCTGGCCACTCCTTACCCCTCTCCTTCCCTCCTGAGCTTGGTTTCCTCACACAGCTCTTAGGGAGAGCTTTCTGTCCTTGCCAGCGGAACAAATCCCTTTTCACGCCACCGTCACTCCCCGGCCCATTGTCCTCCACCCCTGCTGCCACCGTGCAAAATCCTGGAATCACAGAATCATGGAGTAATCTGGGTTGGGAGGGAGCTCTAAAGGTCACGTTGTCCAACCCCCCTGCAGGAAGCAGGGGCATCCTCAAGGGGATCAGGATGCTCAGAGCCTCCTGGAGGCTGTGCAGGGGCTGCAGGGCAGAAAGAGGCTCCCCTGGAGCTCAGGGTTCAGCCAAGCCAAGGTGGGAATTTCCTGATGGGAGATGCTTGGCTGCAGGGAGAGGTGAGCACACCTTGCTCACCTGAACCACGTTGGTGAACCCAACCATCCCCTTGGCTCAGGCACCTGCAGTCCCCAGTGCCGTGGGGTGGCTCAGGCTCCTGTGTCCTGAGCCTCCCCTGTGCCCAGTGGGAGGCCAAGGGGGTTGGCAAGGAAAAAACTGAAATACTGAATTATGTAGATCTCAGCATCTCTGCTGCCAGGCAGAGCACTGGAGTGGTATCAACCGGAGCTTTTTAAACAGTGCTGTGGGTGTGGGAGCTTGTTGAGCAAAGCCATTAAGTGTCTGAATCTGCTCAGTGCTCAGGTGAATGTTGCTCCTTCCTTCTGCATCCGTAACTCTGACAGGCTGGAAGAGCATCCTCAGCAGACTGCCTTGAAAGTTTAATGAAGCTTAAAGACTTGTAGGGTGGGCTCTTGAGTCTGAGTGTGCTTCAGCTCTGGCCCTAGGAAGGAGGGTTAACCAGAAAGGAGGAGGCTTCCTGCATGCATTGCCTTGAGGACATTTAAACCCCACATTGATGGGAGGTTCTGCTATGGAGATGGATCAGGAGAAAGTAATGAGAGAAGACATCAGAGAGGGGTGAAGGGCCAGGCATGGGGAAACTATGCCCAAGTGGGGTGTTTATCCTTGACAGGGGGAAAGCTGCCTCTGGCAGGGGTGAGCTTTTCTGGCTCCTGCTGTGCAAGATGTGATGGGTGCTGGATGTCCTCTGCTCTAACCATGAGCAGTGGGTGGCTCTGGCTGGTGGAACACACTTCTCAGTGCTCACTGGAGATGCTCTGGGCTGGGGAAGTTGCTGGTGAGCCTGCCCTGGCAGTCTCCAGTTTGTCCCAGCAGGAGCCAGACTCTGGGCTTTTGGCAAGGTCTCTGAAGGAGTGACCTCCCCGGCACCAGAGACACCTTGGCACCTTTCCTTGGGGGCTGAGACAAGGAGCTGAGGTCAGCTGGTGTGGGGCTGGGGAGGTGGCTCTGGAGCCTGTGTCCCCTGGATCCCATTTGGAGTTGGGTGGTGAGGGTCTGCAAAGGGAACAACCAACCCCTGGCCCAGCTCCTGCCCTCTCCCAGTCCTTCACCTTTCTCCCTCGTGGCTGCTGTGAGGGTGGGAGGAACACAGCCAGTGCTTTGATGCTGGGATAGGGATGGAGCTGGGTTTATGGGGTCTGTTTCTCCACGGCCAAGCGAGTTCCAAGGCACTGAGGCACTGCCCATCCTTACCCAGAAAGGGTGATGGGAAGTGGTGAGCCTGGCTGCAGAACTGGAGAGCCCAGACCCCCCCTGCTCTGCAGGGAAAGCCAATCCCCCTCTTCCAGAGGAAGTGCAGTTTCCCTGCCAATAACATCTCCAATCCTATTTCCAACTGCATAACAAAAATCCCAGGAATTCCCTCAATCCTTGGCTTCTAAATCAAATATACCCCCACCCCAAACTGATTTATTTTTGCCTGATTCAGACACTTCTGCCTCCAAATATCAGCCCTGGTCCTTCCTTCCCCTCCTGTTCCCATGCAGAGGAGCTGCTGGCTTCAGCTTGGGATGCTTTGCAGGTCCCCTCGATCAGCCAGGGAAGTGCATGAGGGATGTTGTGGGTGAAAGGTGCTACTGGAATGAAAACCAAACCTACATCTTGCCCTTTTGTGTTTTTGTGTTGGCAAAATGCAGCAAAAATCAACTGAGGATGCATCTTGCTGAAGCTGTATTTATTATTATTTTTTTTCCGTAAGGATTAGTGGTTCAAGAGTGGGGATTTTCAAACTGACAAGCCCTTGGCAGAGAAATAATTACAGGCTTTTTATGCTTTGTGTTTTCTAAGTACTTTTAAAAATCTTTTTCCCTCGAGGCATTTTTTTTTAAAGTCCAAAAAATGGGGGGGGAAAAAAAGTGCATTTCCTCAGTGTCCTTGAAAATATGCAAGATCCTTGTGGAGGCCATTTAAGTTTCAGCTGTAAGGTTTTTGTGTGTGTGTGTGTTTGCTTTATCCATGTCCAATCAAGCCAAGTTTCTTGGCCAGTGATGCTTCAGGAAGGGATCTTAGAGATGGGAGATGGAGGAAGATGGATGTGATCACTTCTTGGCCATCTCAGGAATGTGGGTTTTGCCTCTGCAGTGTTTTCCCTGGGGTTTTTACCCCACTCCTTCCTGTAAGAGAGGATTTCTGGGTTTAGCAGAGCTGGTTTTTCCCCATCAACATCCATTATTTTCTTGCCCTGAGTTGCTGTGCATCCTGCTGGGAGGCCCTGGCTGCAGATGCCAGGGGTGGTGGTCCCAGGGGGGGTTGGCCCAGCCCTGCATCCTCTTCTTCCCTTCACCTCCATCCTCACCACTTTGGCCACTCTTTTGAATATTTAAAAAAGCAGTGAAAAAAGCCACTTGGGGGCAACTCCAAGGCACACACCAGCTCAGGCCTTTGATCTTGGGGAAAATTCCCCTCCTGAGTTTCTGTGCAAGCCCTTGAGAAGATGCCTTCATTCTCTGACCCCACTGGGCATCTCCATAGAATCCCAGACTGGTTTGGGTTGGGAGGAACCTTAAAGCTCATCCAGTTCCAACCCCTGCATGGTCAGGGACCCCTCCCACAGCCCAGGGTGCTCCAAGCCCCATCCAACCTGGGCTGAGACACTGCCAGGGATGGGGCAGCCACAGCTTCCCTGGGCAACCTGGGACAGGGGCTCAGCACCCTCAAATTAAAGAATTTCTTCCTAATGTCCAACCTAAATATCTCCATCTTGCAGCATGTTTTACCATGGTTCTGTCCCACCCTGGATCTCTCTTGTCCCTGCTTTTTTCCCCCCCATTTTTTCTCCCCATCCATATATCCATCCATCCATGTCACTAAATGCCACCTCTGCTGTAAGGGGGGATTTTGGAGAGGGCCCTTCTGGTGTTCAGACTCCCTGCAGTAGAAAAGGGCAGAGCTGGGGCCCGGGGGGGCCAGGTTATTGCATCTGCTGTTGGGGCAGTGCTGGGATGCTCCCCTGGGATCATCAGTGCAATATTCCCACCGTCGGGAAGGAGGGGGGAGTGGGCTGCTGTTAATAATGGCATTGCTCTCCCCTGCCTTTATTAAGTGAGGGAAGGCTCTGTTCCTCCTGCCCCAGGCATGTCTGGGTCTGGGCTTTGCTGAGAGGGAAAGGGGTGGGAGAGGAGGGGGGGTGGTGGGAAGATGGTGTTGGAAGTAATTAGAGCAGCTTGGTGGAGAGGGGGGGATTGCCAAGAGGGGTGTCCTGCCCTGCTGCACAACCCTCCTGGGGGCTCTGCCCACCCCACCCCACCTCCCCAGGGGTTAGGGTGGTGAACACCTTGCTTTCCCCCTTCTGAAGACCCCCTTAGGCTGGCCAAATTCTGGCTGAGTTTGTGGAGAGGCCAACGTGTAGCCCCAGGGCTTTTGCAGTCCCCTGTGCCCTGCAGATGCTGGGAGTGACCCTGCAGAGGGACAGGGTGCCAGGAGGGGACCTGCCTGTCCCCTCTCTCCTGTGCCCCGGCCACCGTTTCTCAAGCAGAAGGGGTTTTTGTTTTTTTATCCCCTCGTCTTCCCCTGCCCAGACACTGTGAATCCCACTTGACTGGAGCAGGGATTACGTGCTCAGGTTTCAGCCCTTGTCTGCGAGTGGTGTAAACTTTCTGCTGGAGCTCAAGTGACATTTTGTGGGAGATAGGAGAGTATTAAGTGTTGGTCCTTGCAGATAAAAATAGCTGCTGGCCCGACGACGTTTTCTGTCGTCTTCTCTCTGCTCTGACCCAGCTCCATCACCTCCCACACGTGCTCCCAGCCTGCTCCTTCCTTAGCATCAGGTGCACCCATCCTGGTCTGGTTCTGAGCATCCCTACCTGCTTGTCCCATCCTTTCCTTCCCTAAGCACCATGGCCAGGACAATGCCAGGTTCTTCACATAGGCTGGAGGGCAAACCACACATATTTATATCTACTTACATATATTTATATTTATATTTATATTTATATTTATATTTATATTTATATTTATATTTATATTTATATTTATATGTTATCTATATTTATGTTATCTATATCTATATTTATATTTCACCTATTACCATATTGATAAACATTCTTTGGAACCACTCTGACAGCAGAGGGAAGATCAGAGCAGCCCTCCCTCCTGCACCCTCTGTCTCTGCAAACCTCACTGCTAAGCTGAGAGTTCTGGTGGCAGGAGTCCTCCTGCCTGCACACGTGTGCTCCTCTCTCTTCTCCCCGTTGCTGCATTTCAGAGCTGATGCTTTCACCCAGGGGTGATAAGGGCCTGGAGCAGAAATCCTCTGAGCAGCAGCTGGGGTTGTTGAGTCTGGAGAAGAGGAGGCTGGGATGAGACCTTCTCCCTCTCTTCAGCCACCTCAGAGGAGGTTGGAGCAGGGAGGGAGAAAGGCTCTTCTCCTGGGTGGTGACAGGACCAGGGAGATGGATGCAAGCCACACCAGGGGAGGTTTAGGTGGGATATTAGGAGACATTTTATCTCTGAAAGGGTTGTCAGACATGGGAATAGTCTGCCCAGGGCAGTGGTGGAGTCCCCAACCCTGGAGGTATTTGAAGGGCCTGTGGTCCTTAGGGCCATGGGTTAGTGGTGAGCTTCCAGCTGGTCAGAGGTTGGGGTGGGTGATGCTGAAGGGCTCTGCCAACCAAAGACATTCTGTGAGGTTCTGTGTTATCACCAGAGCTGTCCCGGGGACCCCAGCAGCAGTGGCTGAGCTGGCTCTTGCCACAGACATGGAGCTGAGGCCAGTGGAGAGGAAAGGGAAGAAGAGGAGGGGGAGGTAGGGTCTGGCTTGCTGCTGGGCTGGGAGAGGCTCTCCCCCTCTGCCTGCCCTGCATCTTTCCTGGGCTCTGCTTCACCTGCTCACCTCTGGCAAGAGCCAAAAGCTTGTGTACAGCTGGTAGGATGGCAGCAGGGACAGGTCCTCCTGGTGCTGTGTGTTCCTTCCTCATGGCTGGGCTGGAAGTCCCTGGGTTTTGGTGTCTGTGGACTGAGCATCCTTTGAGGATGCCTCCATTCCCCCTGCTTGTTCTGCAGTTGCCCACCAGCACATCTTTCTCCCCGAGGATCTCTTCATGGATCTCCCTCCACACAGTCAGGCTCCCTCCAATGCCATTTTTTAACTTAAAAGACCTTTCTCAGACAAGGTCTGAGAAAAGAACAGCACCTTTTCCAGCTTCCCTTTGCTGTCTGTCCCAAAGCTCACCTGTTGGGGGGGGATTGACCATCAGCTGAAGCCTCTCTCCCAGCAGAAGTAAGGAGCAAGTAAAGTCCTCGTCTGCCTGGAGCCAGCCCCATGGGATGGCACTTGGCCATCACCTACAGTAGTGGGCGATTACTGAGCCCCTGCCAGGAATTCTTCCAGTGGGATTGGGAATGCTCTCGGGTGTTAAATTTGTCCTGCAGAGTGTAACCTCTAAGCAGAGCCCATCATGTTTTGTAACAGATCATATGATGCCAGTGGTGGCAGCCACACACCCCCTGGTTCAAGGTCAGGGCTGAGCTGGAGGCCAGGGAGGCAGCTCCTGAGCTACCTCACAGGGCTCTGCTCCATCCTGGTGGGAAAACCTCAGGATTTGGACGTTTGGAAGTTGTTTTGTTCCACAGCTGGAATCTGCTCTCCCTTAGCCAGGGCCTGGGCATCAGGTGCAGCTCCATCCCCTGGGAGGTTTACAGCATCACTCTGAGGAGAGGACCTTCCAGTGTACCCAGGGATGATATTCCCTCACTCTCTGCCTTAGAAATACCTCCCCAAGAGGGCTTCATCTTCTGTTCCTGCAGCTGAGGCACCTGCTGTGCAGGGAGGGGTTTTCTGGCAGAGGTGTGGAGCACAGGGTTCTTGTCTCAGTGAACACTCAGCACAGGGGTGCTGCTGCTGCCAGCTCCATCCCTTGACTTCCAGCCCCTCACAGGAGCACAGGGCCATCTCCAGAGTAAGGTTCTCCCGTGGCTTTTGTCAATAAATAAATACGTTTCAGGCCCATCGCTGTACCAAGTAATTACAAGGCACTTTTTGTATTGCTCATTAAAGGGGAATTAGTGGGGGTTTAAAATATTAATGGTCTCCTGGCCCTGGCCGGGTCTTCTGTAACGTGAACATTTGGTTTCTCATTTGGACCCAAGCTGGGAAGTGCTGAGAGATGCTGGGGCTGGAGGCTGCACACGGGGGTTAACGTGGGGCTCTCTCCTGCCAGAAAATAATAAAATCCAGGGACTGTCTGGGGATGGTGCGTGAAGGATTAGGAAGAGGATGTGCATGGGCCTGTCGGCAGCTGGTTGAAGTCTTGCAGAGAGGGGTAAGCCTGGAAATCATTGTTTTCTGATGGCTGTGAGGGGCCAGCAGGGAGAGGCAGCTTCTCTCCTGAAACCCAGGGAGCTCTGCACCCGGACGATGCTTTTTAGTGGGAGGCAGTGAGGGGACCCTCTGGGCCTGGGAGTGGATTTTGCTGGCCAGGAAGGAGGGAAGGAGCACTGTGGGGTGGGTGCTTCTGCCTCTGCTTTTCTGGTGCTGGGATGGGAGGATGCTGGGCTCTAGGGGTTGGGGTTTCTGGGGTGAGCAGAGGATGCTGTGTTCCAGGGACCAGGGATTTTGGTGTCAGCAGAGGATGCTGGGCTCCAGGACTGGAGTTTTTGGTGTGGGTGGAGGATGTTGAGCTCTGGAGACTGGGATTTTTTATAGGAACAAATGACAGAAATCACAGAAAGTCAGGGCTTGGAAGGGACCTCAAAAGATGATCAAGTCCAACCCCCTGCCAGGACAGGGACACCTCCAGCAGTCACACAGAACACACCCAGGGGGGATTTGGGTGGCTCCAGGGAAGGAGACTCCACAACCTCCCTGGGCAGCCTGGGCCAGGGCTCCCTCACCCTAAAAAACTTTTTCCTTGTGTTTATGTGGAGCCTCCTATGCTCCAGCTTGTACCCATTGCACCCAGTCCAGTGAATGATGCTGGGCTCCAGGGGCTGATGCTTTCTAGAGGGTTCCTTGTCAGATGGACAGATCTGCTTCATCTGCACAATTATCTGTAGCTTTTTTTTTGTTTTTTGTTTTTTTAAAGCTCCAGGTCCCAGAGTCAGGGAGTTCTGTGTAGTCCTCCCTTACATTTCAATAGGGAACACCTCCAGCTCTCTGGGTCTGGGGAAGCTGGGAGATGCTCAGGTCTCATGTGTGACTTTGGGGTGTTGGCAGAGCTGGAAAAGTCACCTTGAGCTGTCTTGTCACAGTTCTCCAGCTTCATGTGTGCCTGTAGCTCACCCAGCACTGGCTATTCAGCATTAGGATTTACCTTGCCACCACCAAGCTCTCAGGAGGTGTCTGCTGAGATGGAAGCATCCCAGTCCCTAAGGCACATCCCTAAGGCTCTGTGGCCTTCACCCAAGAGAAGCAGTTTGCTTTTGTGGCAACTATTAATTGCTTCCTGAATTTAAGAAGCATAAACAAGCTCCCTTGCCAGGGAGGGAGTTACCCAGCACATAAATGCTTTGCCATTAATGTGTGGCTGCCTCTGATGATGATGTGAGGACCAGAAGAGCTTTCAAAGAATTTACCAGAAACAGTTTCAGGGGAGGTTGTGTGTTGTAAATCCTTAAGTAATGGGATGGAGGGAATTAGATTAGATAATAGTTTGCAGAAACCAGGCCTGATTCCCCATTGAGGATCTTGAGATCATTAGAAACATAACGTGGTGAGGCCAGGCCCCACGTGTCCTTATCCCAGCAACCCAGGAGTGAGTTTACAGCCTGGAAAATGAGATTACAGGGGAGTGGGTTTTACACACTGCAATAAAAAGGGAGCAAACCAGGGTCCTGTTGCATCTGAAGCTGTGTTGTAAAGCAGTTCCTGGAGAAGCAGCCCAGGACAGCACTGCCTCAAGGATGCCCATGGCACCCAGCACCCATCTCAGTAGCCCCCTGGCACCTTGCAGCTCCAACATGGGTGTCTCAAGCTCTCCCATGCCTCTGATGAGCTCCCCCCATCCTAGGGAGATGCTTCAGGAGGACTTTTAGCCATGATACCAAGGGGGGTGTTGCCCTATCTTGCTTTCACCATCTGCCCTGATGTTTAGGTCTCTCTCTCTGAGCTGTCCTAAAATTTTTTTACAGGCTTCTAGGGGACCCCAGCCCCTCCTTGCCAATTCCCCATCCCACGGATGGGGCTGCTGAGCTGTTTCACAGGGAGATGCTGGCAGGTGGGGCTGGTTGCTGGCTCCCAGTTTCCTCAGGCTTCCTCTGCACTGGAGGGATGGGGCTGGGGGAGCTTTAGGGATGCTGGTGGCTTTTGGTGACAGATCTGCTTTCATCTGGGACACACGATGGGTTTTCCCCAGATGTTTTGGAGATGGTGCCTGCTGGAAGGAACTGGGGAGCTTGGCAAACAGTGTTAGGCTGCTCTTGTTTGGAAGGGCAGGCAGGGGGGTGGGAAAGACCCACAACTCTTTTCCCTGTGGCAAAAAAGTATTTCCCAAATTCAGTATCCATGCAGTGAGGGGCACTGTGGTGGGAACTGGGCATCTTTTCATGGGGCAATGCTTGCAGGGAAAGCAGTCAGTGGTCAGGCTGCCTGGAGCCCTAATAACAGCCCTAATAACTGGCTGCCTGGGGTGAGGAGCTGGTGCTTAAAAGATCAAATCTAGTGGCTGATGTTCTGCTGCCTGTTAATGCTGGTGTAACAGACCACGTTGTGCTTGTCTGCCTGTCCTGGGGCTGCCTGGCCCCTGCACGGGTTGGTGATGTTTTCAGGACACTTGACAACTCTGGGGGAGGTATAAATCTGCATTAGTGCTGGGGTGTGTGCTTTTCCATCACTGGATTTCACTCTCTCCAGCAGTAGGACAGAGTTCAAAGGGGTTCTGGCCTTCCTGGAATAGGAAATGGTGAGATCCACCCTGGAGCCTTTTCTCCTCTTATTACCCAGAAGGGTCCCACCCCAGCCAGAAAGCCCCGAGTCCAGCTGGGTGTGGAAATGGGGCTGGGAAGGTCCATGCAGGGACCAAACTCCAATCCCACCACTGGTTGCTCCCCAGCACGAGTGAGGTTGTGTTTGATCCAGGGCTGAGCTTGGGGTTTGTCTGTCTTCTCCTCCAGAAAGCGGGGCCAGGGAAGGTTGGGATTCAGGGGGCCCCGGAGAGATGGGTTTGGTTGGAGCAGGGCAGCTCTGAGTCCAGGAGGCAGGGGCTGGTGTCCAATTTTCTGTCTCCTGTTGTTTAATGGAGCTGTGAACCCGTGGCAAAGCTGGGATTGCAGAGAACACCCCACAGACAGACAGATTGCAGGGTCTTGCTTAACCCAGGGCTGCGGGGCTCCTCCTGGCAGTTCTCCTGGGAGGTCTCAGCTTCACCTTTCCACCAGTGAGAAACTCCCCAGAGTTTCACAGATGGCCCTGATGGATGAGGTTGGGTTTGGGATTTTTGTTTTTTGGTTTTTTTTGGGGTGAGTTTTAGTCAGCCTCACAGGTGCTTCCTGGCAGTCTGTAGGGAAAGGTGGGAAGGACCTGGTGATGGCTGCAAGGATGAGGAGGCTGCTTTGCACTGAGACCTGGAAACGAGTCCCCTGCTTTTTCCCTCTCAGGAGGTGGCTTGGGAGGCACTTTCCATGCAGGACACTTTGTCCTGACCACCCTGGGAGGAGGCAGCTCAGGTGTTCTGTGAGCTGGCAGGTGGCATCATGGGGTTCCAGTGGCAGTGTGGTTGATTCCCCTAACCAGAGGCTCCACGTTGTTTTGATATGGCCTCTGTTCATCCTCGGATGGTTTTCCTCCTGATGAGATGGTTTTCCACCTGATGGGAGCCTTCCTCACAGGCTTTTCCAGCAGAAAAAGCAGGAACAGGCTCCCAGGCATGGTCTGGCTTTCTGCCTGGGGTGACATGGCCACTGTGTTTTGGCTTTGTGTAAGTCCTTTCCCACCTCTGCATTCCACAGAGGAATTCCAGGGACAGAGCAGGCACCTGAGGGAGGGGAGATGCTGTAGAAATCAAGGCACAGTGACCCATGTGCTTTGTGGTGTCCACCACCCCAGCCCAGTGGGTCACATCCCTGCCTGGTTTTGGGGTTGACTGGTTGCAGGGGCAGGGAGAACCCACCGTGGGTTTATTTTCTGGGAATAAGAGGCAGAGCAATACAACATCCACATTTCCAAAGCCTCCAAGGACTTCCCTGGAAGAGGAGGCATGGAGGTGCAGCTTGGGGAAGGGCTGGAGTGAGTTTTGGAGGCTTGGGGTCCACTTCACACTGCTGCTGGGAAAGCCTGGTTTCATCTGGCATTTTCCACCTCTCTGGAGGGTGCCCCTGGGTGCTGTGCAGGCAGGAGGAGAGGAGGGGAGGGAAGGAGGAGAAGCAAACGCCCCAGCCATCAGGCTTGGCCATTTCTGGATGAGTAGGTCATCTGGGTGTGGGAGGGGAGCTGGTGTCCAAGCCAACCCTGAGAGGCTGAGGTTGGGTGTATGTGTGATGTGGGGGAAAGTGAGAAGGGATTTTTTTTTTTTTAGGCGAGAGGAATGCAAGTTTCCTCCTTCACACACGTCTCCTGTTCGTCCAGTTTGCGAGGAAAGTCATCAAATTGCCCAAGACCTGGCAGCAGGGACAGCCTGAGAGCAGCCCACAAATCCCAGGGAAGCATCCCCCCTCCTCCCTGCCTCCCTCCAGATACTGCTGCATCAGGAACCACTTTAAATCCCCCTCTGCATGATAAAACTCTTGCCCCTTTCCAATGCCAAGCAGCTGGAAAGCCCAGGACCATGGGAGCTCATGTGGAGCTCTGGTGCTGGGGGGGCTGAAAGGTGGGGTTTCTGTCTAAACCCTCCAGATGGTCCTGGGGTGCTCAGAAATGAGGGGTGGCAATAGAGGAGACCCCCTTGTTGTGGCTGGTGTGACTTTCCATGCAGTGTCTCAGGTCTGGCTTGGTCCCTCTGGGCACTAGGAATTAGGCAGCAATTCCCAGGAATGCCTGGGCAGGGAGCAGCAGGGTTTGGGTGCCTGAGGTTCCAGCTGAGAGGCAAAGGAGCAGCTGTGGGTCAGGATGAAGGGGGCTTTTAATCACCCTAGGTAATTTAATTTTTAATTATTTTAATTTTTTTAATTTTTTTTTTTTTATTTTAAATTTTTTTTAATTTTAAATTTTAATTTTTAATCACCCTAGGCAATTCTGCCTGCTGCTGGGGGTGGGGTTTTTTTTGGCAGGAGGAGCTGCTGGTGGAGCAGATTTGTGGGGATGAGTTGAGCCTTTCTGAGCTCTTCTGTTCCCCCCAAACATCACGGGGATGGGCAGGGTGCCTCCCACCTCCTTCCCTGTGAGGCTGGGACTGATGCTGAGGGGGGGTTTGTGCAGTTTCATCTGTCCCACCCGGGGCTCCCAGGACACTGTGAGAGCAGCCCCAACTCCATCACCTTCCCCACGTCCTCATGTCCTGCCTGGTTTTGCAGCCACCTGCTCTGCACCAGGAGGTGCTGGTCCCAAAGGCTCTCTGTAAGAAGGGGATTCTGATTACCCCATTTTGGTCACTTGAGGAAACCTTGTGGAGCTGCCTGTGGGCAAGACTTGCAGCCAGGTTTGCAGTGGGCTGGGCTGGTTTCCTTCACCTGAGCTGCTTTCTGCTTCCCTGCTTCCACCTTCCTCCTCCCACCACAGCATCTGCTCCAAATGTTTTTTCCCTGGGACTGCAGAAGCTGTGTTTTTCCAAGCTAAATTTCCTTTGGGTTGGTTTTTTTTGTTGTTTGTTTGGGTTTTTTTGGTTTTTTGTTTTTTGGGTTTTTTTGCCTGTTTATTTGTTTGTGGGTTTTTTTGTTGTTGTTTTGTTTCATTTTTATCTCTCCAGAGTCCCCTTCAGATTGTTTTGCTCATTTCTCTCCTCTTCAGTTTATTATCTCCTGCTAACGTTATTAACATGCTAATTAGTCCCTGATTGCAGTTGCCAATGAAGATGTCAGACAGGGCCTAAACTACCCCTGGTCCTTCACATCATTCTTTTTTCTCTGACTCCTGCACATTCCTCTGTTCTCCCTCTGTCTGATGACGGTGCCTGCTTTGGCATCACAGGGGGATGCCTGGGTGGGGTTGCTCCCTGGGGAAAGACTCACAGCACGGGGTGATCTGTGAGCCCCTCAGGGCCAGGTTGGCTCCAAGAGAGTTTTTCTGGCTGGTTCCAAGGTCTCACCTCAAAGGCAGGGTGTGTGCTGGGTTCTCCCTTGGGAGGCAAAGAAGGGAAAGGACTTCGGAATGTCCTTTGGGAAGAGCAGCATTTGCCATCCCGCCTCTATACCCGACCCTCTCGGGCTGCTTGGGCATTGTGCAAAGGTCTCCCCTGGCTATAAATAGTCAGAGGTGGGCAAAAAGGGAGGTGGAGATGGGCTGAGGACAGGCAGGCAGCGAGCCAGGCTTGGCCAGCATCTGGAGCTTCCATCTCCTTCGTGCGGTTTGTTCCGGCCACGCCGCTCTCACGGGGCAGAGTTTGCCCCCCCAGAGCCTGTTTTTGGGCACAGAATTCCCCAGGTCACCTCTGAGAGGTGCTGCAGAGGGTTGGGATGGGCCGAGGGTGAGGTGTCCCGGCGGGATGAGGGGCCACGTGCTTGGAATTGCTCCGTGGAGCCCCGGGCTGGGGGAAGAAACGCGGCTCTTGGGCGACGGGGAATAAATCAGGGTCAGGAGCTTGAGTGCTGGCCAAGAAACCCAAAGGGATAAAATACAGCCTCTCCACAGACTGTGAGCAAACAGCACGTGGGCTGAGGTCTGCTGGATAAATTTATGCGCTGTGAATTGTTCACCCAGCTGCAGTGGAGGGATGGAGGGACCCACGGAGAACTCATAACCATATGTGGTGGCCATGCCTTTGGTGCTGACCTTTAGAGGGTTCGGCGGGGCTGGGAGGCCACCAGTGGCATGGTGACATCTTCTCCAGGGCATTACAGGGAGGGAATGGGCATGTGTGTGGCTCGGTGTGAGGGAGGGGGGTCCAGGCTGCACGGCCAGCAGACAGGATTGCAAAATAAATCGGTGCTCCCGACCCTGGCTTTCCCATCATGTCATTTCACATGGATTGAGGGTAAATAACAGGGCTCTTTGCCTTTTCCCTGCTCCTTTCAGGCCTCATGAGACTCGCTGGTCCCTAGAGCCTCCTGTTCCCAATGCAGCCCAGGGAGATGAGTTTAAAAAGGGAGGAGAAAATAGCAGTGAAAAGATGGGATTCTTGCTCAACCCCATGCCGTGGGCCAGGAGGCCTTCTGCACCCATTGTCACCCATTTTGGGTGGGACCTGGTGGCACTGCCCTGGCAGCCTCCTCTCAGATGTAGCCACAAGGAGGAACACGGACCTCAGGTTGGGATGAAATATCCTGGCAGTGGAGCTGACTGAATGAGTTATTTGGGCTCTGTTCAGTGCCTTTAAACCAGAGGGATGGAGCTGAGCCCAGAACACAGAGCCAAACAGCCTCCTACTTGTCCAAGCTGCTGAGGAGTGTGAGCAGTTTGTGGCTGGTCCCTCCTTTCTCTAACCAGACATCTGCTTCCCACCCTCCACCCCGGGACACTGGATGTGTGCATGTTGTCATCGGGTGGGACAGGATCCCATATTGACACCTTGTATGTCAGCATCTCCATCAGCAAGCTCTGGCCCAGCTTCAGCTCAGCTTTGAGAGGGGACCCTGCACCCCCTGGGGTACCTCGTGCCCCATCTCTGGCTGTGAGAGGGCAACTGCTCTGTTTTCTGATTTTTTTAAAAAATAGTTTTTATTTTTAACTCACATCTGCCAGGGGAACCTGGATTCCCTTGGCTGTGATTCAGGGAAACAGGGAGGAAAAAAATATCCCCTGTTTTATTTGGGGAAAAAAAGCATTTTCTCCCAGATGCTGGGACACTCCTGGGCTGTGCCGGGCAATCTGCCCTCTCTGGGCTGCAGGGGAGATGGAGGGGGCTGCAGACCATCTGCTCGCTGGGATTTGCAGCATCATTTTGAGGTTGAGAGCTGGATAAAGAGGCTATTCCCAAGCTTGGAATCCCCAGCAGCCTGGGAGTCCTCCCTGGGATGGACCAGCCACTAGCACAGCCCTGCATCTCTCTGGCACCATAGGAGCAGGGAATCACAGGATGGTTTGGGTTGGAAGGGACCTTAAAGCTCACCCAGTCCCAACCCCTGCATGGTCAGGGACACCTCCCACAGCCCAGGGTGCTCCAAGCCCCATCCAACCTGGGCTGAGACACTGCCAGGGATGGGGCAGCCACAGCTTCCCTGGGAAACCTGGGACAGGGGCTCAGCACCCTCAAATTAAACATTTCTTCCTAATGTCCAACCTCAATCTCCCCTCTTCCAGTTGGAAACCCTTTCCCTTTGTCCTCTTGCTCCACACCAGTGCCCAAAGCCCTCCCCCAGCTTTCTTGGAGCCCCTTCAGATATTGGGAGGTTGCTCTGAGCTCACCTGGGAGCCTCCTCTTCTCCAGGCTGAACAACCCCAATCCCTCAGCCTGGCTTCCCAGGGAGCTGCTCAGCCCTCTGAGCATTTCAGTGGCTCTGCTCTGGACACCTTCCAGGAGCTCTGTGTCCTTCTGATGTTGGGGACTCCAGAACTGGGCACAGAACTCCAGGGGGGTCTCACAAATCCCCTCCCTCTCCCAGCTCTCTGCTTGGGATGCATCCCAGGACCTGGTTGGCTTTCTGGGCTGCAGGCACACGCTGATGGCTGCAGTCTCCATGCTGGGTGGCTGATCCAGCAGACCCCCTGCCACCCCCCTGTGTCTTTGCCTTGGGCTGTGACTTTTGACACGTGCAGGACACATTTAACAGTGTGCTCTGAATTTTTCCTCAGCAGCAACCTGGCCAGGGGTGATCTATGTGGCTGTGTCCCAGCTCGGGGTGACACCAGGGCTGACGTTGTCCCACTGTCCCCAGGACCAGTGAGAGCCACCAAAGCCACCCTGGCCACGTGCAGGGTGAAGGATCCAACCAGGGCTTACACCACTGTGTGATCTTGTCTGTTCTTTAAGAGTTCTTTGGGTTTGTGATGCTGACTGATTGTCCCCCCGAGATGTCTTTCCTCTCTCCCTGGGGTTGTCAGGATTCTGACAGAGCCTCCCAAGGAAACCCCAAATAAAACTCAGAGCAATGAAATCAGGGTGGCAGAGGATGATGTGGTGCTTGGGTTTGGGGAGACAGCTCAGCCCAGCAATGCACAGGCAAAGCCTAAAGGTGTTCTGGGAGGAAATCTGGCTTGTGTGTCTTTGTTATTTTATTTATTTGCGTGCTTTATTGGGTGTGTATTTGCAAGGAGGTGTCATTGTGGTCCTTTGCTCTGTGGCCGAGCACCTCAGAGTGTCTTCTTTGGTCATCAGGGGCTAGTCTATCCCTTAAAAAGAAAAAACAAAAGGCACCTGCCAGTGTTTCAGGAGAGCAAACATTGCCAGGGCTGGCAGGAGCAGCATCCCTGTTCCCTGCTGCCCAGAGCTGCTCCACTCATCACACACAGGCAAAAAAAGCAGAGCTAGAAGGGATGCTCCAACACCAAAAAAAGCAGGAAGGGGTTTTCTTACCCCAACCCTGCCCCAGGGACTCGGTGCATTTAGTGTTTTGGTGAAAGAAGTGAGGGTTCTGATGGGATGGGTGACTCTGGGGGTTACAGAGCTCCCTGGCCACATCTGTTGTTGATGTTGGTGGCACTTGGAGCCTCCCCTGGTCACAGTCCTGAGGTTCCAGGTGTGTGCAGGGCTGGTTTGCACTGGGGTTGGGTGCAGGGGAACACCCCAACTCTAAATTAATACCCTTCAGAGGGGTGTTAATACCTTAATACCTATTAATAATAGTAATAATACCTTCTAGAATAGCTTCTAGCTGGAAGGCTCAGCACCAGCATTTTTGCTGTTGTTTCCCAGCTGGTCCTGCTGGGGGTTTGCAGAGCCCTGCTCTGCCATTGCTGCCCTGTGGGCTCTGTCTCCTGGAAGGTGTTTTGGGGCTGGGAGAGCCTTCTCCTGGCTGAAGGCTCGGAGCCACCTTCTGCAAGGGGTTTGCAGCTAATTGGTACAATCAATATTTGTTTTGCAAATGCAATTGGAGGGAAAGAGGGATTGAGAGCGCCAGAAATTCAATTGACCTGTAAAAACAGATACTGCGTGAAGGGAATCCTTTCCCTGCCAAGCAAATATTTAGAAAGGAGAAGCAATAAAATGAATAAGCAACAAAGTAATATCCTGCTTTGCCAGAAGCCCGAGGCTGAGGGAAGGGCTGCAGCCCCCAGAGCAGTGATAACCCCCAGCAGACAAGAGGCAGGAACCTGTTTCCTAGGGAAGGAGTGTTTGCTTTTGCTGTCTAAGGGGTCAAAAGCTCATTCTGGTGCCTGGGCAGAGCTGGGACCTGTTTCTGGTAGCCTGGCAAGCTGGGCACCAGCCCTGCATCCCTGCAGCACAAGCAGGGCACAGGGGACAGGGCTGTTCCTGTCCTCTTGTCCCAGCTCCCAGGGGACTTTTTGCTTCCCAATCCCTCCTCAGCCTCCTCTGGCACCCTGGTGATGGGAGCACACTGGGGAGGTCTGCAAGGGACAGTGGGTGTTGAGGGAGGTGTGGAGTAAAGTGTTGGTGGTTTCTGTCTGGAAGGAGGAAATCAAAATGGTAAAGGAAACCCAAACAAACCCACACCTCAAGTGTATTTTTTTCAAACCAAAAAAAAAGCTCCAGAAAAATGTTTTTGGGTAGGGAGTGGTGAGATGGGATCCAGCCAGGACTTTTGCCAAGTGGGTCCCTCTTTTCCAGGTTGTTCAGCATCCCTGTGCACAGCCCTTCAGCACCCCAGTGACCTGAACCAGAGAGTTCTTGGGCTCACACATGAATTGTGTATCTGTAGATATGTACATATTTATGGATAAAATCGAGCAAGGAGTAGGAAATTTAGTGCTTTTCTGGGAAAAGTCTCGAGCAGTTTCAGTGCTGAGCACCCCAGGCCAGTTTGGGGTTTTCTGAGCATCTTTCCCTGAATGCTGGATTGGTGTCACTGACTGATGGTTGTCTCAGGGATTGGTGTCAGGTCTGAGACTGCATTTTGTTTACTGGCCTCAGAGCTTTTTGGGGGGGCATTCATGGCTGCTGAAGCTGCACAAAAATCAGCAAAAAAGGTTTGGATTCACATTGCTGTAATATTGAATTTTCAAGAGAGTGTTTGCTAAAAGGGTAGATTTCTCCTCCAAGCTTCCTCAGCCTGAAGAGGAAAAAGCTCTAGAGAAGAAAGCGAATTTTAAACACTCAGTAATTTTTCCTGAGGTTTTACCCCTGCTTACTATGAGACTGAGCTCTTCTAGGTTGTTCAGTACTTCCAGAGAGGTGATGCTCAGACCCAGAAAAGGCAGAGGCTCATCTGGGAGCAGGTCCCTTGCTGGGGTCAGGGGCTGCCTGGCCTGGCTGCCCATTGCCTGGCTGACTCTGCCAATGTGTCCCCAGGCCACCAGTGGCACAAACACCCTGTTACTGCTGTCCTGCCCCGGGTGCTGCTGAGCCTGCAAAACGTGCCCAAAGCAGGGATTTCTCCCCAAAAGCTCAGCCCAAGAGCACAAACGAGAAGAGAGCTGCAACGTGAGCTCAGCGGAGACTGGTTGTGGAGGGGGGGGGGGAAGAGAGAGAGGAAAAAAGATGGCTTAAATTTAATGTCTTTTTAGATGAATATTTCCATTCATTCCAGAGCATATTCCTCTGGCATTTCCAGCATGCTTGTTTAGCTGAGTAGTTAACAAACTTCATGGAAACACATGTTATAGTGCTCTCTAGTGCACGAAGCTATGAATGAAGGATGCCTCTTCTGAGATAGCTCCATGTGCAGCTCAGCTTTAGCTCCAGAGCAGCCTGTTAACCACAGCAGCTGCTTCCTATTGTGGAAATGCTATTGAAAAAAAAAAAAAACCCAAAAAAAACCCCCAAACCAACAACAAACCCTACCAAAACACCCATCCCAACAACCTGACAGCATAGGGGGTGATATTTGTGCCCAGCTCCTCGGCGAGGGTGAGCTGGGGCACACAGAAATGAGAGATAAGGCAAGAAATAACCCAGCCCAGACTGCTATCTCCCTGCCAGCAGTGCCCAGTGTGTTCTCATGGATCTGTTTGCTGAGCTGGGTGGAAGCAGCTGGTTTCCATGTCCCACGTAGCTTTCCTCTGTTTAGCTTTTATCCAGCCGAGCGGTTTTTACAGCCACAGGAGGTTGGTTGCCTCCTGATGAGCCTTTGCACCAACACCCCATGGATTCTGAACTCCTGGGAAACAGCAGTTCCTGTGGCCCCGTCCTTGGATGCTTGAGGGGGAACCTGCTTAATAAGAGAAAAGGCAAGGTTTGATTGTAACCTGGGAGACTCAAGAGCATCCAGAGCCCCAGCATTGGGGCTGGACCCAGTGCAGGTCCCCCCACATTGCCCTTGATGGTGATGCTCCTGAAAAGTGCCCCACAAAAGCCAGGGGAGCCTGTGCTGCCCTGTTAAGTTGGGGGTTTGGGTTCTCCTGAGCTTGAGGTTGAAGCTGTGGGACCAGGCTGGAAGGGAATCAGTCCCCTGGGTGAACCTGTTTGTTCCAGGTGGATGTAAATTTATGGCATTACTTGGAGGTCCCCAGCCTTTCCTCTGTGTGGAGAATGGATCAGGTTGTTTGGGGCTGGGACAGGTCAAGAGCACTGGTTGTCCCCAGGGAAGCAGATCCCACCACTTATCTACGTGGTCTGAACTCTCTTTTCTTTCTTTTTGTGGTTTTGATTTTTGTTTTTTTTTTTTTTTTGGTTGGTTGGTAGTTTTGGTTTTTTTTGGTTGATTGGGTTTTTTGTAACCTTCCTTGGCAAATGTAATGACTGCAAGAGGGGTACCCTAAGCTGGAACAGGACAAAAATTGTTCCTTCCCCCATGGTAGTACAGCCCATCAAAAAAGCAGCACATGTATACTGTCCCCAAGGGAGTGGTAAAGCCAGCCCGTGAGATTTTTTTTTTTTTTTATCCAGGATTACAGTTTCTTGGAAAGCAATTAAAAATAGATTTGGAGATAATCACATTTTATCAGCAAAATGAATGACAGGAGGAGCATTTCCTTCTCTCCTGGTTATCCCTCTTGCAGAGCTGGCCGGGCTGGGGTGGTGGCAGCAATGGCACATCCTCTTGCTCCTGGTGACTTTGCTTTTCCATCATTTGCCTCCCCATTAATCTCAGTACAAACAAAGGCTCTGAAGAGACAAGCTGAAAAGCTCCTGGGGGTACGTTTAAATCAGTCCTTTCTAATAATGTCTGTCGACCTCTCCGTGGAAGCTCCGCTCCCCAAGGAAAGGCCGCGGAGCCGCGGCAGCGTGCTGAAATATGGTGGGGTGTAATTAATTCTGACCTCTGGCTCCCGCTCACTCACTCTCAATATTAAATCTGACTAGTGATATTGTGGTTTTTCAATTACCCTCGTTTTCTTGGGGGCACAGAGGGGGGGAGGAGGGGGTGGTGGCTGGAAGTGCAGCTCGGCAGGAGAGGCATCGGCTGAGGTGCAGAACTCCCGCACCGGGGGCTGGATGAGATGGGGCCTTGGGTCGTCTCCATCGGGGTGGTGTTTGGGCTTGGATGCAGCCTTCTGTGTGCCTCTTCCCCTCCTATCTGTGTTCCTCCCTCCTCCAAAACCAGATGCTCAGGCGGTGCTGGGATGGGGCCCAGCTCCCTGCCCAATGCTGCTCGCTGTTAGGGAGGTGGGGGGGTACAAGGAGAAGCAGCCTTTAGGGGCAACAGGGTGTAAAAATCACCTTTTTGGTCTTCTTCTTCTAGAGGTCTCTTTCTGGCTACTCCTGAGGTCAGTAAAGGATTTTTAGCAAACTTCTCAAGGGCCTGAAGGGGGACCTGGTTGGTCAAAGTCATCTTAGTATGTCCTGGGTCAGAAATGGAGCAACTCGAAGCAGCTGCAGAAGGCATGCACTCGGGTGACCTTTTATTTTGGTGCAGAGAAGGCTTGAGGCTTGCTTGCTAGTGTATTTTGGCAGTGGCTCTTTGCTTGGAAGCCTTTGTTTGTCTGTTTGTTTAACCCTCTCATGCTAGCAGTGCCCCTGTGTGTCCTGGTGTGGTCTCTGGAGGGCTTGGTGGTGTCAAGTCACCACTTTTCTCCTCATCCAGGGGGCAGGGACAAAGGTGCCTTTTCCTGTCGAGGCTTGGGCGGTTCCTGGGTAACAGAAGGAGAGTTCAACCCCCTCCTCCTCTGCTGCCCCCCTTTCTCTGTGCCCCCACCTCCCTTGTGCTAGGCACGATGCCATGGCACCAGGCAGTGTCCTTTTCCATGGCACCAGGTGCCTGGAGAGGACGTGGGAGGTGCCAGTGTGAATCAGGGCAGGAGCTCGTTTAGGGAGACTCTTGCAGGACACCTATAAATGAACCCCCTTCCCAATTTAATCCTTCCAAAGACTCCACCCTGGACAGTGCTGTCCCCCTCCTCCATGCTCTGGCCAGCCCCAGTGGTGGCTCTGCAGTTGGAAACAAACTCTGCTTTTTGGTAACCACCACTGTGATGGGTTTTCCCAGCCCAGGAGCTGTGTGGGGCTGGGATGTGCATCAGAGGAGGATGCTGGATGGGGGGAGGCCCCAGGGGAGCTGGGTTAGGTGGAGAAAGGTGAAAGCCAGGACTCCCAGGCTTTACCTCCCTTCCTTGCTTTCCCTGGCCAGGCAGAGAACTGGCCAAGGGTTGTGAGAGGCCAAGGGTTTGCTTTTTGGACTCTTCATCCCTGGTTGCCAGCAGTGGCTCAGCAGGACCCTGGGGAGAGCTGGCACCCTGGGCCATGGCAGCAAACTCACATCAGCTTCTGGGGTGAAATGAGCCCTTTTCAGCCTGGCTGCCCTGTGTCCCCTTGAAGAGTCAGAGGACACGTTCAGGCAACAGGAATGAGCAGGGCTCGAGCCAGGGGGGAGGGAGGAGAAGGGAAATTAAAAAAAAAAAAAAAAAAGGGAAAACACCGCTTGCTGCAAAGCGAGCGAATTCTCCAATAAACCCAAATCTGCTGAGAATACATTTTACAAACATGCAGCAAAGTTGGCTGCTTTTGTTTGGGCGTTTGTTAAGCATTAACTAAAGAATGCCATGGTCCAGCCTGCTCGGTGTGAAACCTAATTCTCCCCCTTTCTGGAGCCATGGCATGGAGTGCTCAATTTTTTTCTCTCTGTAGGACTGCAGCCTTCTGGTACTCCAGCCAAAAAACACTCATATTTTAGCAAGCTTAGCCCCAGCCCCGTTGCCAGGCAGTAAAGGGAACACTTGTCCGCCTCGGGGGGAGGGAGCCAGGAGACAGGGAAGGGTCAGGAGAACAGCCCCAGGGAAAACATCCCTCCTCCATCCCACTGGAGAGCTCTCTGAGGGCTTGGGGTGTGTGGGGAGGGAAGGGGAGAGCAGCTACGGGTGTTTTCCTCTGTCAGCTGGGGAGCCTGGAGACCCGGAGTGGGTTTGGGGCTCCCCAGGGATCCCTGGTGCTGGGTTGTCCTCCAAAATGTTCTTCCTCAGCCCCAGCACTTGCCAGCATGCTCTCCATCCCTGTTGCTTCCATGGCCTCAGCACCCCTAACTCTGGGGCCAAGGGTCCACTTGGTCCCTCCATGGGCTGCATCCGTGACCTTCCCTTCCCCAGGAAGGGTTGAGGAGGGGGACAGGAGCCTGGTGGCAGGAGGACAGGGACTCATTCCCAAGCTGTGGGTGCAGGGCTGACAGCACCTGGCATTTTTCCACTGCCAGCCCATCAAGGACCTGGTGCTGCTGTCCCCCCTTCTTGGGAGTGACAGTGAGTGAGAAGATGACCCGGTGCCAAGACAACTCCAACTGCTGTCCTTGCTCCCCACAGGACCCTGCAGCCTCTCACCAGCCCCAGCCCCAGCCTCCTCCTCTGCCTCTCATGCCCTGCATGGCCCTTGGCTCATCCAAGGTCATGGTGCTGAGGGACATCACAGTTTTCCTCTCCAGGCAGCCATTGGTTTGGGATGGAGCTCCCTGCCCCTCTGATGGGTTGGTTGGAGGCTCCTCAGCCTCCAGGCTCCTCCGTGCATGGCTGGGATGGAGCTCCATCCCTCTCTGATGGGTTGGTTGGGGGCTCCTCAGTCTCCAGGCTTCTCCTGGGACACGGTGAGAGCAAGAGATGAGTTGGTCAGGTCTCTTCACCAAGGCACTGGAAAATCTCCCATTCCTTCCCAGGGGCCAGTGCCACCAGCACCCACCCCAGCCCTCAGCCAGGAGCTCATGGGGCTTCTCAGGGGTTGCTCCTGCCCTTTCCCATCACATCCCTGTGCCTGGCTGGTGTGGGCAGGAAGGAGAACATCCCCCCAGCCCAGCAGAGCTGGACCATTGAGGTTTGTCCATCAATATTTAATATCAGTGTTGCCCACCCAGCTCCCCAGCCCGGGGAGGCTCTGGAGGAGCTGCCTTTGTATGCAGCACACGCAGACAGACAGCAGCCGGGAAGCGCCCGTCAATCACGGCCTCTTTCAGGCTGTCACCTCAAAAGAAAAGGAGAAAGATCCTGGGGGATCCAGTGGGAAAGCAGAGCCTCTCCCCCTCCATCAGTGCCCCGGGGGATGCGCCGTCCCGGAGGTGGCTTTGGCCGCCTGCTGAGATTTGGGGTTTCAGGGATGCTGCACAGGTGGAAACCCCAAAGCTGAGGTCTGGGGTGGCTTTCTGGGGGAGGAATTGCAGGGACACGTGGGATTGTGTCCCAGGAGAAGGGGGGATGTCCCAGGAAAAGGGGGGAATGTCCCAGGAGAAGAGGGGATGTCCCAGGAGAAGGGGGGAATGTTCCAGGGGAAGGGGGGATGTCCCAGGAGAAGAGGGGATGTCCCAGGAGAAGGGGGGATGTCCCAGAAAAAGGGGGGTGTCCCAGGAGAAGGGGGTGTCCCAGAAAAAGGGGGGTGTCCCAGGAGAAGGGGGTTGTCCCAGGAGAAGGGGGGGTGTCCCAGGAAAAGGGGGGGTGTCCCAGGAAAAGGGGGGTGTCCCAGGAGAAGGGGGGTGTCCGTACCGCCGGCTCTTGCTCAGGGATCTTGGAGCTTAAATGTTGCACTTTTGGAAACGGCAAAATATTCTGTTTCGAGGTTTTCTTGAAAATAGGACTTTAAAAGGGAGCTAAGTTAAAAAAATAGACACAGTAATTTTAATGCAGACGAACCAATACAAGCAAAGGAAAGTTTGTAAGATCAGAAACAAAAGGCCAGACGTTGTGTCTTGCTTGCATCACCAGCTTTCTGCTCCCCCTTGTTCCCAACTTGGGTGTTGTGGGGTTTTTCTTTACAAATATTTCCTGGCAGTGTTGTGTCAGCGAGCTGCCTGGGTTTCCATCAATAATCACAGTGCTGTGCAGCTCTGCCCCTGCCCATGCCATCTTCAGACGTGGTTAAACAAACCCAAAGGCTGCCAGCCAGCCCTAATTTAGCCTTTGAATCCCGTGCTACAGAGGGGAAAAAGAAAAAAAATAAATCTACTGGGAGCTAAATCCTGAAGCATCCCTCAGAGGGCAGAAATCGAGGTGGTCCCGTTGCAGTTTAAGGTGGGTGATTTGTTCTTGGTTTCAAACCTGCAGAGAAATGTAACCTCAGGGTCTCCTTTGCAGCTCCAGGGAGGCTCAAAAAGGTAGAGGTGAGGAGAGATGCTCCTTGCTCTGCTTGCAGCAGAAGGGAGTTGGGCACAGAGCCTGGGTGGGGAGCACCTCTGGATCCAGGGATGAGCATTAATTAATTGCTAGATCTGGAGGAAAGTTCTCCTCCAGCCCATCTTGGGCTGAGCAGGGGTGTTTCAGTGGGGGTCTCACCTGTGCATGGGGTGGTCTCTCCATGCTCTTCCTCCCCATTTCCTGGAGAGGAGGTGGTATTGGGAAGGGCTCTGGTCTGTAGGTAGCTCCTACACCAGCAATAATTCCTCTGCTCTCCCTCCACTACCTGTGGTAGGTTGCAGTCTTTATGCCTGTGACCTTTGAGTGCCCGAGGTCTGGGTTTATTGTGGGGTTGCAAGGAGCTCTTCAGAGCTCCCTGCTGGGGAAGAGGTTTTATGGGGATTTGCCCAGGGATGGGGGAGTCCTGTGCTGGGCAGTGAAAGGCACCCCCATCCCCAGCATCCCTCGGCAGGAGCTGTTGAGGACTCAGCAGTTTGGAAATCAAGTTGTTTATTCCGTGCCCTGAGTGCAGCTTTCAGTGTCAAGTATCAGGCAACCATTTACCTGAATCTCACTCCTTCTTGTTTTGCAACTTGCTTTGGGCTTAGAAAAATCCATTGTCTGGTTGGTGCTGCTGGGCCTGGCTGGCAATGATTCTGGCTTCCTACCCAGCACCCTGGAAATAGAGATTTGGGGCACATCCATTCGTGGAGGTGAGACAGCAGGAATGTAATAGTTTGTCTGTGTTTTCTTACTGTTAATAATCCCAACAGGTAGGGATTAAATTTCATTTAAATAGGATGAGAATGTGTTAGAGGATGAATGCAAATCGCCTCCACTTTGACATAAAGAAGGCATAATTAAAGATGAAATGGCCACAGATATATTAACTCTGTGTTTCTCAGAGCTGGAAGAAGGAAAAAATGACCCTGCAGAAGGGATGTGTTCAAGGGAATATACATATGTATATTCCCCCTGAGGGCAGACACAGGGATTTTAGAAAAATATAGATCCTAGAGCAAGACAAATGTCTTTCTCTAAACCTGGTTGAATGTACAAAAAGAAAAGCTACTAATGGCATTATCTGGAATTATCAACTCCTTAATCTCTACCTTTTGTTGGATGATTTTCCACTTTCTGCAGTGACAATAGTGTTTCATAAACGTTTCATAAGGCCCCTTTCCTACTTCCTGGGGGCTGCTGTAGTTTTGCTGGGTGCACCCAGGATGTGGTTGGCACAGGGAGAGCAGCAGACCCCATCCCCATGCTGGGAAGGAGAGGTCACAGCCCATGCCCTGGCATGAAGCATCCATGGCCATGCCTTGCTCTGCCCCCTGTCTCTTGTTTTTTGTTGTTGGGTGTCGAGCTCAGCACAAACACTTTTTTTAAAAATTACCCTCATTTTGTGATGGTTTTGCTGCAAGGGTTTTGCACTCATCTTTGCCTACTTCTCCTGGTTGGGACGAGGCTTCACTTTTCGTTTCCTGTGTGGTTTGGGGTATTTTTCTGTAATAGCCAAAAAAACCAACCCTGAAAGGATTTGAAATCCTGATGGTGGCTGCAGGGCTGCCCTCCCACCCTCCCTCCCAAGCCAGCCCCCAGGACTGCCCTTGTGGTGACACAAGGGGCAGGGTGCAGGGAGGTGGGAGTCCTGCTGGGCTCCTGCTGGGTGCAGTGCTCCCCAGGGGGGTCCCTGGATCTGGGATCTGGATCCCTGTGCTGGGACACTGGTGGTGCCCGGAGATAACCTCTGCAGGATGCCTGCTGCCTTCTGGCTCCTCTTTCTGGGCCGAGGTCATCGAGGCAGGGGAATCAGCATGTGCAGTTCCCACAGATATTTAGGATGAGGCTGAGTAAGCAGTGATTTTTTAATTATTTATTTATTTTTATGTTTTTTGTTTGTGGGTCCCAAGCCAAAAACCAAACATATCTGTGAGGGGCAAAGAGGTTCTGGCTTGGTACCTTCATATGTCTTTACTGGGGGAAACATCCCATTTACTTAAAAAATCCATCCCAAGGTTTAGCTCCAAGTGCCTCCAGGTCCCCTCAGGCCGACACTGATACTGCCACCTCTGCTCTGCTTGACTCAGTTTCCCCAGCTGTAAATCATTAATCATGCTGCTGGGCTTCTTGGTAGGGACATTTAAGAGTGTCAGAGGGAGAAAAGCTCCATTCCAAGCTAACGTGTTATTGCTGTCATTATTATTATTGGCTTTTTAAGTGTAAAGCCAGTGTGTAGAAACCTGGGAGCTGCACAATTAGGAATGCCTCAAACACTGCCACATCAATGTCAAGGAACAAGCTGAGGTTTTCCTTTTTCTTTTGACACATCAAATCTTCAGCCTGTCATCAGCCTTCACCCAAAACTTGCTGCCATGGAGATTTTGGTGATATATTAGACATTCCAGGCATGTTTGCAAGCAGGAGCAGGGCTGTCCCAGTTACCCAGGCCAGAGGAACAGGGTGGTTTGTAAAGTGACAGCACGGATGCTTTCTTCAGGTGCTTGTGGAGAGGCAGGGGTGACCTCTCTGGCCCCATTGCCATCCTTATTTCATCCTTATTTCATCCCATTGCATCTCCTTGTATCTGGGTGTGAGCTGGAGGGAGGTGGCCGTGTAGTGTTGGCTTGATCAGAGTCATGTAGCTGTGGTGTGTCCCGTGTCCTCTGGGGGTGGTAGTTGGGTTTGCTGCCTGTTTGCCTTTCACCTGGAGCATCCGTACACGGGGGTCTTTATCCTGTGACCACATTCATGCTGACATGTCAACCAAGTTGACCCCCAGAACATCCCTTGTTGGCACAGGGCAAGCTTGCAGCACGTGTCCTTTCACTGCAGGGTGCCAGCACCAGAGTGGTGACAGTGACCCCGTGCTGATACCCCCTCCCCATTCCATTCCATAGAATCATGGAATTTTCAGGGTTGGGGGAGACTTTCAAGATCATTTAGTTCCCTGCCATGGGCAGGGACACCTCCCACCAGCTCAGGTTGCTCTGAGCCCCATCCAGCCTGGCTTTAGGAACTTCCAGGGATGGATGGGGCTTCCACCACCTCTCTGGGCAACCTGTGCCAGGGTCTCACCACCCTCATGGGGAGGAATTTCCTAACATCCAACCTAAATCTCCCCTCCTCTAGTTTGAATCCATTCCCCCATGTCAGCAGTCCCTCCCCAGCTTTCCTGTAGCCCCTTCAGACACTGGAAAGGCCACACAGAGGTCTCCCTGGAGCCTCCTTCCCTCCAGCCTGAGCCACCCCAGCTCTCCCATAGCAGAGCTGCTCCATCTCCATCCCTCGTACCCAGGGCGGTGCCACCCGCCGGGTGCTGCCGGGTGTCCCAGCCGGTTCTCCTCTTCTTGTCCCCCCAGGCTGTTTGCTGTGAAGTGTGCGGGGTGCCTGGCAGCCATCGCCCCCAGCGAGCTGGTGATGCGGGCCCAGCAGAGCGTTTACCACCTGCGCTGCTTCTGCTGCTGCGTCTGCGAGCGGCGGCTGCAGAAAGGGGACGAGTTCGTGCTGAAGGAAGGGCAGCTCCTCTGTAAGGGCGACTACGAGAAGGAGCGGGAGCTGCTGAGCTTGGTGAGCCCGGCTCTGTCGGATTCTGGTAAGGGGCCGCCCGCGCCCAGCGTCTCCCCGGCTGGTCCCGCTCCGAGGCCCCTGCGAACGCGGTGGGGGCTGGAGGAGAGGTTGAGATTCGCTGCCCCCTCGGTCCGGAGGGGAAAAAAACTCGGCGAGCATTTCCCGACTCGGTGGTGGAGCTGTTTGTGCAGTCCCGGGGTGCGGGATGGGCTGAGGATGGGCTGGGGAGCATCCCGCCTGCTTGCTCTGGGGGTTTGTGCTCTGCGGGGCAGCAGCATCCCGAGGGATGAGCATCCTCCCTCCCCAGGAGCTGCAGGGAGAGCTGTGCTGGCCGAGGGTGACATCTCCCACTCCCTCACGCCGGGAAATGGGAGGAGCTGCTCTGGGTGTCAGTACGCTGTCGGTGAGAATTTTCTTCCTAAAAGAACTAAAAAAAAAAATCGCAGTCCCAGGCATCCCACTGACTGCCTTGAGCTGAACCTTCCGTGCCGCTCCCTGCTGCCTCACTGTCCCTGCTTGCAGCTCTGCTGAGGTCGGGTGACAGCAGGGAGCTGCTTCTGCTGCAGCCACCCTTCCTGATACCGAGGGGAAACTGAGGCACGGAGCTAAAACGTGAGCTGGCAGTGGGGACCCGCCACATTCTGTGTCCCCAGAGGCTTCCCGGGTGGTTGGTGGCCAGAGCCAGCATGGTGACACTGCAGGGACACTGTGGTGGCAAGAGGGGCTGCAGGAGATGTGGCACCATGGCTGGGGATGAGTGGGCAGAGGGCTGGGTGAGCCAGGGTGTCAGTGCTGGGTGAGCTCGCCCAGAGCATCAGATCAGCATTAGAATATGCAAATCAAATCTGAACGTTTCCCAGGAAGACAAATTTAGTAAGGAAGCCCAGGAAATGACCTGTGAGCAGAAACCTCCACGTTAATGCTGTCCCTGCTGAGTCCCAACTCCTTGCACCCTGCCTGTGGGTCACTTGGCTCTGAAAAACCCTCACCAGGGAAAGATCTGCTTTGGGGAGAGCAGGATTTACCTTCAAAATGCTATGCTCCAAAAAAGGCTGCTGGCAAGCTGGAGGGGCCTGTCTTTTCCCTGCTGGAGCAAAGCACTGGATTTAAAAAGAAAAGGAAAAGAAAAAAGAAAAAATAAGCACAGAAATCAGCATTGTGAGCCCCTTTAGGAGGAGGCTGTTAAGAAGTGAGGTCATGGGTATGGCAAAGCCAAGCTCTGTCATGTGTAGATGATGCTGCAGCTGGGAGAAGGTGCATGGGGGGTGGTTTTGATGGGGATGTAGCAAAAATTGCCCCAAAATTTGTGGTTTTAATATCATGCTCCTCTGTAGTGAGAGCCTGGCCGCTTTGCAGCCCTGCCTGCAGCTGTCTCTGTCCAAGCTGTGCAACCCTGCTTGCTCCAAAGAAAAAAATCCTCCCCCCAAATCACGGTGATGATATTTAAAAAATAAAGAGTGAGGCCATGGGAGGAGGTGACTGAAGGCAGCTGGTGAGTGATGGTCCAGGGCTGGAGGAGCTGGAGAGGCAGGAGAGCAGCCATGCTGGCGCTGGCTCTGGCTTTAGCCCTGGGAAAGTCCTTAATTCATTGAGGAATTACTATTTTTTTCTTTCTGGGATGTGCAAGCTCGTTCATTTAAAATAGGAACCAATGAGGAGACAATCATACAGGAAAATAAGTGAATCAGCCACAGAGGTTTGGGCTTAGTCCTAGTGGGGGAAAAGGGCAGTTTGAGAAAGGTTGGGGAGCTTTTCCTCCCCAGCGACTCATCAGCCCGTGGTCCAGCCCTGCTGCCAGGGGCCGGGGCCAAACCAAGAGCTTGAACGAGCAAAAACCTCCAGGGGAAATACTTATTTCAGTGGAAACTCCAGCTGAGACCTAGGGGATATAGCGTGGAAGTCAAAAGGGCACAGCAGCCCCTTTGCTGGTTGGAAACTCGACCTGAAGCCCTTGGCATCCCCTGGCAGCCCCTGGCCCGGGAGGTCCTGGCCCTTCCCATTTCCCCACAGACCCCATAGATGGCTCCCTGGCCATCCCTGCCTGCTTTTGGTGGCCACCAGCAGCTTATTGCGTGGCCCACAGGAGGGACCAGCCCAGGTGGATGCTCAGGGTCTTTGCCCCCTCCTGCTGCACTCCTGGGGGACACCCCCTCCCCTCCCCTCCCCACCACTCCGGGGGTGCAAGGGGGGTCCCTGCTCTGCCACCGCTCCCCAGTGCCCTTCACCAGCAGCCTGGATGTGCTTGCCCAGCCTGCTTTGAAGCCCCCTCCCCTCCTCCCTTCTTCCCCCCCCCAACCAAGGGCCACTTTATGAGAAAGCCCAGATAAAAAGCCAGCCATATGTTGCCCGTAATCTCCCAAACCCTCGCTTCAATTACTGCCTCCCCCGAGCCCCCGCCGCCCCAGCCTAAGTAAACAAGCCCCTCTGAAAGAGGACCCCGTTTTCCAATTAAAAGCGTCCTAACGTTTCTCCTCTCCCTAAATCCTCCCGAGCGAGGAGGAATGTCCCGGCCCCGGCGGCGGGATGCGGGCTCTGCGGGTCGGACCGAGGGCACGGCACACACAATATCCAGCGCCCCGGCCCCTTCCCAGGTGACGTCAGGGGCAGCCCCAGACACTCATTAATTTCTTCCCCCCCCGCCCCCCCTTCCTCGGTGGGGAAAGGCTTGAAAGGGAGAGTTAATTAAAAGTAATACCCCGCCAAATCCGGCTTCGCTTTCCCTTCTTTCCCTTTGACACTGGGAGGGATTTGGGGAGCAGGTGTTGGGGGGGTGGAGGAGGGGGCGAAGGGGGGGGGGGCTGCTCTGAGTGGGTTGTCCCCCTTGGTGTGGGTTTTGAGCATCATTCGCTCAATGAGTCCATCCCCCCCTGCTGGGCTCTGGAGGGGCTTGGGGTGGTCACCTCGTGTTGGGGTGCAAAGGGTTTTAGGGACCAAAATGTCCCCGTTCATTGGTTTTCGGTCCTCCCCCTAATATTTGTAAAACCTTCTGCCCTTCCACCAAAATTTAACTCCTTCAGGTTCCAGGAAAGCTGGCAGCTGGGCAGAGCAGAGACCCTGCTTGTGCTGGCACCGAGGAGGAGGCAGCAATGGCTGCTGCCCAACCCCTTTAGCCATCAGAGACTCCACACCCTGGTGATACCTAGCACAAGGGCTCTCAGACCTTACCGTGTGTGTTACACACCCCTCACACTGAGCCGTGCCAGAAAACCAGCACTTTTCTCTTGCTGCTGCTGCTCTGGGTGTGCCACAGGCAAGCAGGGAGCTGGCAGCACCAGCAGCAGCAAGGCTCTGGCTCCCAGGGGCCAGCACTCAGCTCGGGGCTGTTTGGGGACCACCAGTGTGGAGACCCCTCCTGTCCCAGCCCTCCCCACAGCTCAGGTCTCCATGCATGCTGGTGAGCCCAGGTGATGAGCCCAGGAGGGAACCCAGCAGTGCAGAGGGAAGAGGTCACTGGTGCCCGAGAGCATCCTCGCTCCTCCTCTGGGATCCTTGCCTCACCCCAGGGATCCACTCCTGTCTTTCCCAACTGGGCTGCTCCTGATTTTATGTTTTTCAGACGTGTGTGACCCATGATTAGCTCTTGTCAGGGGACATGATTTGACCTGCTTTAGCCACGAGCCTCTGGGCCAGGCTTGTGACCCCCCGGTCCATCTCCACCTCCCGGAGATGCAGCAGCCCTGCAATGGGACTCAGGCCAAGCAACCTGCATCGAACCAGCACCTCAGCTCCCCCATCGATTCCCCAGAGGATGCTGGGGGAGCTTTCTGGGAAGAGGCTGTGGTGATTTACGGCTCGTGAGAGGGAAGGATCTGTGCTGTCAAACCTTCACATTACAGCCCTCCCACACCGCCTGAGCAAGCGAGGGCATCGACACGGGTGGGATGCGGTAAACTGGAAGGGCTGGTAAGAGGCAGGGACGTGCTGCCTGCTTTCCTGGAGCACCTTGTGTCCCCCATGGCCCCAAGCAGTGGAGAGCAGCCAGGAGATACATCCCAGTGCCTGGGAATGCCATGGAGCAGCGAGTACCTGAGGGGTGAAGCTTGGAGCAGCTTGGGCTCCTGTCCAGGGAGATTTAAATCTCTCCATAAAGGGGGAAATACAGGGGGAAAGTTGCTCCTTTTTTACAAGGGCATGCAGCCATAGGACCTTCAAGCCATGGCCTTGAGCTGGGGGAGCTTTAAGCTAGACACAAGGCTAGACAAACCCCTTTCACCAGAAGATCCTCGCCAACACAATCTTAAGTCCCCCACTTTATTCTGGACAGGCTGGAAAACAACATACCTGGCCCTTCATCTCTAAAGTACATGCTTTGCTTTCCCCTACCCTGCAGGCAAAAGCGAGGATGAGGACAGCATCTGCAAACTGGGCCAGGCCTCGGGGAAGGGTGCTGAGGATGGGAAGGATCACAAGAGGCCCAAAAGACCCCGGACAATCCTGACCACGCAGCAGAGGAGGGCGTTCAAGGCATCCTTCGAGGTCTCCTCCAAGCCCTGCAGGAAGGTACAGGGAGAAGAGCCCAGGCTCAGCTGCCTCCAGTCCCCAGGGATGTCCTGGACACTGGGCAAGGCCAGCAGGCTGTGACACCTCTCTTGTTCCTCTCTCCAAGGTGCGGGAGACGCTGGCAGCTGAGACGGGGCTGAGCGTCCGTGTGGTGCAGGTCTGGTTCCAGAACCAGCGAGCAAAGGTGGGTGCAGGGGGATAGCCCAGCACTGGTGACCAAAGCATCCCTTCCCTCCTCCCTCTAGCTGGGGGATGGATGGTTTCAGCCCATTTTTTTCCCCTTTCTTCTTGCCCAGATGAAGAAGCTCGCCAGGAGGCAGCAGCAGCAGCAGCAGGATCAGCAAAACACACAGCGCCTGAGCTCAGGTACCTCCCCACCCTCAGGATCCCCCTCTTCACCCTCCCTCTCCAGGCTTCCCGAGGGACCTGGTCCCCCTAAAAAAGCAGCAGTTCCACGGCACCTGTGGCTTCTTCTTATCTTCCAGCCCAGACAAACGGAGGCAGCAGCACAGGGCTGGAGGGGATGCTGAACCCCTACAACGCTCTGCCCCCACCCCAGGGGCTGCTGGGCATGGAGCAAAGTGTCTACGGCTCTGACCCCTTCAGGCAAGGGCTCACCCCACCACAGATGCCTGGAGACCACATGCACCCCTATGGTAAGGCTCTGAGCTCTGCCTTCCCTCCATCTAAGAGATAAATGGGCCATGGTGGGCTGGGGAGGTGGGGGCTGTGTGAGGGATGCAGCAGTTTCTGGGAAGAGAGCAGTTCTCTCTTCCCTAAATCCTTACATGGAAAAAAAAAAAACAAAAAAAAACCAAACCCAAAAATCAACAAAAGAAGGACATAGAGTTCCAGAGGTGGGCCACAAAGATGTTCAGAGAGCTGGAGCACCTCTGCTATGGAGACAAGCTGAGAGAGCTGGGGCTCTTCAGCCTGGAGAAGAAAAAGCTCTGGCGAGCCCCAGTAGCTGAAGGGGCTCCAGGAAAGGTGGGGAGGGACTTTTTATCAGGGCCTGGAGTGATGGGATGAGGGAGAATGGTTTCAGACTAAAGGAGGGGTGATTTAGAGGAGACATTTGGAAGAAATTCTTTCCTGTGAGGGTGGTGAGACCCTGGCACAGGTTGCCCAGGGAAGCTGTGGCTGCCCCATCCCAGTCCAGGTTGGATGGGGTTTGGAGCAACCTGGGCTGTGGGAGGTGTCCCTGTCCACAGCAGAGGGGTTGGAACTGGATGAGCTTTGAAGTCCCTTCCAACCCAACCCATCCTGTGAAAAGCTGGGGGTACCCCCACACTTTCAAGGTGTCAGAGCAAGTTCTGAAACTGATTCCCTGCTTCCCAAGGTGCTGAGCCCCTCTTCCACGACTTGGATAGTGACGATACCTCACTGAGCAACCTGGGCGACTGCTTCCTCGCCACAGCAGATGCAGGGCCACTCCAGGCACGAGTGGGGAACCCCATCGACCACCTCTACTCCATGCAGAACTCCTACTTCACCTCCTGAGCACGGCCTGGTTCCTGGCACGGGGCAGGCGATGCAGCAAACGCTGCCTCAGGAGGGGCTGCAGAGCCCCCGGGGTGGGAGGGAGGGGGGGAAGGAACACTGCTGGGATGCTGTCAGACAAGGTGTTGTAGCTTGGGATTCCCAAGGAGCGAGTTAAGTTATGGGTTGCATAGTTTCATGTTTCTCTTAGGAGCCTAGGATTAGGGACAGGAGTGGGTTTAGCAGCCGGCTGATAGGTTTTCAAATTTCAAACGAGGAACCAAAGTTCTTGTTTCAGCAGGGGGAAAAAGCCCAGGGGAGGGAGAAACCCTTCCTGCAGGAGCATCCCGGGGCCACATCCCCCATCCTGGGTCCCACATCCCCCATCCTGGGTCCCACATCCCCCATCCTGGGTCCCACATCCCCCATCCCGGGGCTGTATCCCTCATCCCGGGGCCACATCCCCCATCCCAGGGCTGTCTCCCATCTGGACCACCTGTGTTCCCAGTGGCAGGAAGAGCAAACTGCTTGATCTTCATGGGGTGTGGGCAGGGGGAACCCACAGCATCATCCAGGCTTTGAAATTTGGAAAGCTGACCAAGGCTTTGGGGCAACACTGGGAAAACTTTGCTGCGGGGTTCTCCCTCTGTTCCCTCCACCGGCCTCGAGCGCTCGCTGTTGAAACACAGGGATTTTTTTTTTTTTTTTTTGAAGATAGGTGTTCCCGTGTGAATATAGGAAGCTAGGAACCCCCAGCATCATCCCTGGGGGTGTGGGGGTGTATGTGTGTGTGTGTGTGTGTGTGTGGTGAGCTGGGTGGCTGTGGGTGCTGCACTGCATGGCCCTGCCTGCCAGATTCTATCAACAAAGTTTATTTCGAAGTCTATTCAGAAATTTACTGTACAGCAAAAGTAACTTTATTTTCAGCGTGAACCATATTTAAGGAGATGCTCAGTGCACTTAAGTTATAAGAGGAAATGATTTTACTTTTTATAGACGTTGCATTTAGGTTGCAGGACGGTCCCAGTGGCAGGGAAGGAACATCAGTTCGTTTTTGGGAGATAGGTTTGGGTTTTGGGGTTGGTTGCTTTTGGTGCTCTCAGGTTGCCCCCCTGGTTTTGAGGTGCAGTTGGAACCCAAAGCTGGACTGGCTCCGGGGACCTGCTCCTCCACCAGCAGACCACCAGAACAGGGACAGGAGGCTGCCCAGGTCCTGTCCCCACTGCTGGAGGTGCCCAGGAGGTTGGTGTGGGGTGGATGATGCTGCTGGAGCTGGTGGACATCCCGACCCAGCAGGACTCAGCTCTGCTTCTCTGCAGCACCTTTCTCCCTCCCGGCCTGTCTGCACCAGCCATACGGGACAGCTAGACCAGTGGGAGCTGCTGTCCTGGCTCTGGAAAACACCAGAATCCCTCTGGCCACTCCTCAGGAGAAGGGAGGGAGAGCCCCGCGTTTCCCACCCCGTGCTCCGCTTCATCCCTGCGGGAGCTTTGGGAACCTGGGGAATGTTCTCCTTAGGGTGGAGCCTTCAGCTGACCCTCAGCCCTCATCCCCACTCTCGTTTTCATGCGTGGTGTCCTTTTGTGCTGCTGTTCACACGTGATGTGAGTGACAACCTGTAAAGAGGACGTGTGAGTGACTGCCAGGCTCAGAGCGTTGGCCGTGGGATCTGACACTCAGTGTGTGGCAGGGGCTGGAGATGGCTGGCCTGGCAGGAGATGCTGACACACTGGCAGAAATTGCAGACCAAGATGAAATTAAAAAAAAAAAAAAAAAAGAAAAAAAAAAAAATCTCTGGGAAAAAAAAAAAAAAAAAAAAGCTTGGTCTCTTCTTGCATGGGGTGTCCTGTTGACTCGGAGAGGAAAGGGAAAAAAACTCCAAAGTCAACAATGAGTTGGGTGGGGTATGGTGAGACCATGAGTGAAGCTTCTGCTGCTTGGGGTTTTTCTGTCAATCATTCTCTGGGCTGGGACTAAACTGGTCCCCACCTCCTCCTCACGACGTGGCCGTGGGCATCTCCGTGTTCAGACTGCCTAAAAGACAGAGGTGAGTATTTCCCACCAGGAGCTGCTCTCCTCACACCTCCCTGACATGCAGAGGTTCCACAAATAAAGTGCTATTGCTGCAGATTGGGGCTGGGGATCCCCAGCTCAGTGTCTGAGGTGTTCGAAGGGTTCTCCCTCCTGCCCTGCATCAGCCACTGCTTTGCTGTCCTTGGGCTATAAAATGCTTTCAAAATCCAACCTGCAGGAAAAAAAAATATTGCAACATGGCATGTCTGCAGGAGGAAATATTGGGGGGTTTATTTTGCGAGTTCCCTAGGAACAGACTGGATTTCTTGGGTTGTTTTGGGGTTTTGCTCCATTTCAGGCCAGAAGCAGGTGGCACCTGACCCTGTGAGTGACAACTGCTGCTGAGCCCCCAGCCCAGCAATGTCCAGTTTGTTCCAGTTCCCCAGTCACAGCTTGGGACAGGGAGCTGGGCCTGACCCAAACAGTCCAGCACTGTGCTCTTGGTCATCCTGCAGCTGAGTGTTTCCCCTTGGTCCCCAAAATGAAGACTTATTTTTAATTACTGCACATTCAACAATAACCTTTGGATTATGAAACATCCCTGAGCCCTTCTCTGCCCATTTTTGCCCCAGACATGTGCTGGAAAAACCCTGAAAAGGGGCTGGAGAAACGTCCAACGTAGGAGAAGGTTTTTAGTGGAGAATGCAATCAGCTGTGTTGAGTTACCAACTCTTTTCTTCCATCAGATTCATCTCAGCTGTGCCTGTTTGCTGATGAGCAGTGTCATTAATTAGGGAGTCAGCAGGTGAAGGGGTCTGGGAGGGAGGGTGCAGCCCTATAAAAGCAGGATGCAGAGGGTGCCTGGCTTTGGGAGGAGGTTGGAGGATGAGGCTTTGGAGGATTTCTGGTCTGTTCTGAGATGGACTCCTGCAGGGCACTCAGGTAGGTGTTTATCCACAAGTTTTGCTGTGTTTCTGGAGTTATTATTCTTTCTAAGAGGGAATTGCTTCTCAGGGGGTGTCTCTGTAGAGACATCCTGTGGTGTTTGTGTGTGCTTTACTCTTGCAAAACTTAAGGGTGATACCTCTTACTAGTACTTGTGATGTTGGCTAAACAGAGTTTTTCAGCTCTTTGTCTCCAAACCCAGCATCCTGGGTGGATGACAAGGTAAAATCCTGCTTTTTAGCTCAAGATTTGGGTACAGGAGGGCTCCACAGCAGCAGGGAAAAGGGTTGGACCTCTTCTGGCATGGCTGGGTTGTCCAAATCTGGCTTATTTTGCTCATGCTCTTCTTCTACTGCTCATCTCTTTCATGGAAATCTCATTTAAAAATGATGGCTGGAGGCCTCTCTGTGGGTTTGGGGGTCGTAGGGAAGCACTGACTGGTGCTGGGGGAGTAGAAGGGACCTGGGCTGGCATGAGGCTGATTCCTCCCTGGGGCTGGAGGTGGGGGTGTGCACTAAAAAGGGACATATTTGGGGAAGGGGGGGAATATGTGGGGTGTGGAGGAGCTGCTGAGCCCCAGGGAGCTGCTGTGAGCCTGACTTGTAGAATCCAGCTGGAGGTAATTGCTGGGTTAACACCACCCAGGCTTGCATTAGAAAAATTGGTGTTTCCACTAATGGTTATTAAAATTGCCTTAAAAATTCCCCTCACTTGGATGCTGGTTAAAAAAAAAATCGTGTAAAGATTTAAAAAAATTCTTTCAAAGATAAAAGGTTCATCTTCCCCACCCACAGCAATCTTCTATTTGAAAACTACCTCCCTCAGCCTGGCTTTCCATCAGCCTAACTATTAATTTACACTTACCAAATTGCTTCCCCCCAAAATAAAACCCCCATAAATACCCATCTCCTCCAGACTGGTTGCCTGCTTTTAAAATATTGCAGAAATGCAATGACATCCTCTAATAGCAGTATCTCCAGGTATCTGTGTGTGGATGTATGAAATTATTACCTATATGGTATGTAATTTGGGGAAAGGATCAGTATTGAGGAAGGGGGGGGTTCTTTACCTAGTTAAACCAGTACCATTCATGATCTTAAACCTGTCCTTCTGCAAGTTGGCCCAGCCCAAACCCAAGCCCAGCTTGCAGGTGTGGGTTTCATGTTCTGTGGTGCCTTATTCCAGAGTGGGGCTGGATCCTGCCAAAGCACAGCTGGCTGGGCCTTGTTTTCTGCAGGTGATGGAGTCACCCCAGGGCAGATGAGTCCTTGCCAGGCTGGGTGGGTGCTGGGTGCCCCTGGGTGGGTGCTGGGGGGGGTGGGTTGCTGTGTCCAGGGCTGCTCCCCCTGGGATGCATTTTCCTGGTGCTGCTTTGCCATGTTGTGCTTCACCTCTGAGCTTGTCCTCAGCCCTATCAGTCCTCAGCAAATGATATCTTCTGGCCAAAAGGAGCAAGGTCTGACATGGAAACAGCTCTGTCTTGGTCTCTGAGGCAAGGGCAGTGCCAGGGGAAGGTTGGGATTTGACCTTCATGTGCCTCAAAACAAAGCCCCCTCTCTTTGGGCCCTGCCCCGTGGCCAAGGAGAGATCAAACCAGAGATTACTTTGCAGTTGAGGACACTGATGAGATGATGCTGATAGCCAGGAAGGAGCTGGCTCTGAGTGATATTAAGTTAATGAACTCCTCCTCTGTGAATGGATGGTGCAGGAGCTTGTGGCAGATGCAGACTGGAAACTCAAAGTGGTTTTGGCCAAAACTGGCTGGCTTGGCATCTGGAGGTTCACATCTTGATGGGATCTTCAGGAATTTGTGGGAGAGCTGTAGTGCAAACAACTGCCCTGGAAATGTCAGCTCGGTGGCACATCCTGCCCAGGAAAACCACCTCTAGTTGAAGGGTTGGGTCCTTTCCTTGCTCCAGGTGTCATTGCAGCCAGTGGGGATGTGCTGGCTCTTGACAGCTGAGATGTGAGCCCTGAGAGACCCCAAAACAGAGAAATTTGTAGCCAAGAAGAGGTTGGTGCAGTGAGGAGAGAGTGGCACACAGGCACCTCCCCAGCTCCTTCCTGCACGGGGAGTTTGGGTTCATTCCTTCTGTGATGTGGGCACGTGGTAAAATATTTTAAAAACCAGTAGGAGAGTTTCTTATGTACCCACGTTGGTGAGTTGTCTTCCCACACATCTTGGGTGAATCCCAGGGAAGCCACAGGCAGGGTCTTTCCCTGGAACTGGACATTGGGGGATAGCAAATTCTGTTTTCTGGTGGAAAGAGACCAAAGCTTTGGTTCCTTCTGTCACCTTCCCAGAGTGAAATAATTTGCCAGATGTCTGATATCTACACTGCTGCTGTTCTGGGTACAAAATATCACCCATCCTTAGAAAATGCTTGTCTTGGGACATGTGATAGGGCTCAGGATAAGTGTCTTGGCCTTATGGTGGGTCTGTGAGCAAGATTCCAGGTAACACCAGCTGTCCAAATCTGGCTTGTTTTGCTCATTCTCTTCTTCCACTGCTCATCTCTCCCATGGAAATCTCATTAAAAAAAAAAAAAAGTCTTTATAAAATGGGAAAAGCTCAGAAGCCCTTCAGGTGTCAAAAGGTGAAAAATAGCTTATCTTGCTGGAGATCAGGCCAAATTCTTGTCTCTGTTCCTCTGAGTGGCAAAGTGTTGGTCATGGCAAGGTGATCTTGTCAGCTGCAGCCCCCCCAGACACTGATGTGAAGGCTGACATGTGCTGGCCTGGTTGAGGTGTAGATAAGCTCACAGGCTGAGGAGCAGTGTACCCAACTGTGAACCATGTCAAAACACTCCAAGGGATCAAATACCACCAGCACTGGGAGTGAGGAGCAGCAGATTCCCACTGCCTCGGGCCCTCCAGGCTGCTGCTGCTGCTGCAGAGGGGAGCTCAGATTTCTCCTCCTCTGACCCCAGGAACAGGGGGCTCATTCAGAGGGATGCTCAGGGGGTTGGGTTGTGGTCTCGGGGCAGGATAAACTGGTGGCAGGAGGCAGGCAGATCCTGGAGCAGGGAGAGGAGGAGGTGATGGTGGAAAAACCCTGGCAAGCAGTGCCCTTGGGTCCTTAGCTGTGTGGTGGCTTCAAGTGGGGTGAAGAGCTACTGACCCTGTCCTGAATGATCTTATTGAGGACTCCTAAGGAAGCCCAGGTGGGTTTAATGCCCTGGAGAGATGAGCTGCGGTATCTCAGTGCAGTGCTCTGGAGCTGGCTCATCCCCAGCCACCTCCTCTTGCCTCCATGCCTTGTGGTACAGATGCAGCATCAGGGGTTTCAGAGAGGAGGAACCTTGAAGGGAGGTGTCCACAGAGCCTCAGCCTTTTCTGGGCTTTCCCAAGAGTGTTTGTGAGGGGAAGAAACAAAAAACAAGTCCCTGCTCAACACCAACTCCAGATAACCCGGGAGCACGGAGAGCCCTGAGGATGCTCGCAGGGTGAGGAGATGGGAAAGAGTGAGCAGCCACCTGTTTGCTGAATGAAGCAGGGGCTGTATGGAAAATATAGGATGAGGTCATGGAAGCAGAGCTGTAGTGCAGTGCCTGTGCCTTGGGGGGTGACTGGGTTGTCCTGACAACCTCGAGCTGCTGTCCCAGCCTTGGAGGTTTTGGCTCCGCAGCCGAGTGCGTGTTGGAGGTATTTGGGAAGTAACTGGAGAGCCCCCGAGGAATCAGGGAAGAGGAGGCTGGTGAAACTCCTCCAAATGGATCAGCTGGAACCTGCCAGAAGCTGGAGCTGATTGTTGGCTGCTCCATCTCCTCCTGGAGTAGGTGGAGGAGTGAGGAAGGAGCGGTGACATCCCAGCTCTGCCAGCAGAAGACCTGGGGGCTGGGGCATGAGAATCTTCATCCTGTGGGGTTCTTCAGCAAAGACCTGGGCTGGGGGAGCTGGAGATGGGGGGGAGAAGCTCAGGCAGGACACAGCTGTTAAAGGATGGTAGCAAATCTTGCAGAGAAACTCATCTGGAAAAAAAAAGGGGAGGGTGGACCAGTGTGGCTGGGGGAGATGAGGCATTTATTTCCCTGGTAAGACAAAAAGGACAAGGAGTGAGCAGGAGACCTAAGGAGAGGCACCGTGAGCCATCTGAAAGCCTGGTTTGATCCTCAAATTTTAGGGCAGAGAAAAGGGGCTGATTTGCAGCCCTTTTTGGCTGACCATGGCCAGGCTCTGCAGCCCGGGGCAGGGATGGAGCAGTGCCCAGCTGGTGTTTGGCAGGGGCATTCCCAGCCCAAGCTGAGCTACTTGGGAATGTGGGACAGGGAAGGGACACTGAAGTCAGAGAAAAGCCCTGCTGGGTCTTGGGCAAAGATTTAGCCCTGTCCAGAAGCACAAAGGCAGGTGCTGTCCCAAGGGTGTTGCAGTGAGCTGGGGTCCATACCTTCCCCACAACTCTTGTACAAACCGAGCTGCTTTGCCTCTTCCCTGGCCTTTACAGTCCCCAGCAATTAGAGGCTAATCACTTCCTTGAAAAAGCTTTTAAGTGCAAGCAAGTTGATTCCAGACGATGAAATTGCCTTCTAATTGATTATCCCTGCAGTTTAACAGCTGCTTCCCTAACTTGCTTATTTTTTTTTTATATATATATATTTTTTTTCACTTTCATTTCCTCGAAATCCAAACCTGGCAGCAGTGTGACCAGCTCACCTCCAGCCAGGAGCTGGTGAGGAGCTGACAAATGTTTGTGGCAGTGCTGGAGGGACTGTCCCTCAAGTGTGGGGTGGGGAGCAGGGCTGATGCTGGAGGGGAAGAGCCACATTCCCTGGGAAATCTGAAGAAGCAGAGGAGATGCTGCATTTTTCAGCCCTCCCTGTGATGGCCTCCAGAAGCTGTGGTGTGGCTGGGGGAAGGAGGAGGAGGAGGAAAGGTCTTGTTTCACCCCAGGGCCACCCCAGCTTAGGTGCTGCAGCCCCTCCCGATAGCATCAGGGTGAGCACAGTGGGTGCTTTGTGGCTGGGGGGGATCTGGTTACTTGGGAGCAGCTCTGCTCCTGGGGAAGATGATGACAACGTGTGGGGGGCTGGAGGAGGAGGAGGGGGAAGTAGGATTTGGAGGGGGAAAAAAAAAATTAAAAAAAAAAAAATTTGAGTTTGTGAATTCCTCTGAGATGGTCTCAAGGTGCTTCCTAAGGAAGACGTCACTGGGATCCCTGCTCACCAAGGGCTTGGTGCATCTGTCCATGTTTGCTGATGTCCTTACAGCTGTGGGGGGCTTTCTGTCCACCCCCCAGGACAGATACTCCCTTTTTAGCTGCTGTTACAGGTCCCACTCAGCTCCCAGCAAGGCTGATGGTGACTCTTCTGCAAATGGCTCCACATTGCTCTTCTGCTCAGACAAGGCTTATGCCTGGCCTGTCACCTCCTTGCCAGAGTAATTTTGGGGCTGCTTTCTAACTTCTGCTGAGTTTGATGGATTTACAGTCCCACAGATACTTCTTTTTTTTTTAATTTGTCCAATACCCCTGCTCAATACTCTGGAGCCCCAGGGCCTGTGGCTGCCCACCAAAAGGATCTAGAAAGCCATGAGAGATGAGGGTTCCCAGAAGTTGAGCTGCAGCTGAGTCCTTCTGGCCAAGAGGTTTCTTTGCCTGAGGAGCCTGAGGCTTTCTCAGCTGAGCTGAGCCCCAGGAGTGCACTTGATATGCTGGAGCTGATGAGGAGATGCATTCCTGCTACTTTCCCCTCTCTTGGATGACCTGGCCAAAACGGGTCAGGGAGATGCTGTTATCTCTTGGCAGACTCATTAGAGAAAGTTCTCTACTCCTCAAGCTTAAATGTCTTGCTCTCTGCCCCTCTTTGACAGGCAGCTCTAGGGAACACAAATTTTCTGGAGGCTCTTGCTGAGTTTTTAAGTGTGTGAGGTTCAGATGTCACCCTAATAACTGTGTTCCTGTGGGGTTTTTCTGCTGTATGGGATGCTTTGGTGTGGGAGCAGCACCCTTTAGCTAGAAAACAGCAAGGTTGGGATGTCCGTGGGAAGTAGAGCAGGGAAATACAGGGGATGGTTATGAAACTTTGCCATCTGCTCCAAAAGCAGCTGACTGCAGGGGATGTTCAGAGCCATGCCAGCACACACAGACCTGTTCCTGGGATGTGTTTGCAGCCCTGCTGGTGTGGGAACCCACCAGACGTGGCAGCTCAGTTGCTGGTCCCTAATAAAAGCTCCTGTGCACCTGGAAGCCTCACCTTGCTCTTGGGAAGCAATGGGAAGCTGCCCTTCAGTCCCAGGCAAGCTCCAGTCCTGCTATTCTGAGCTGTGGTACTGGTGGTAACTGGTGTGTCAGTCCCCCAGCAAGCTGGCTGTCCCAGCAGAGACCTCCTGAGCTGCTTTTCCTGGCAGGTTGCACCTGGTTGTCCTGTCTGTTAACATCTGGGGCTTGGAGGACACAAAACACCCCTCTTGACACACCACCTGCTCCATGCAGCCCTGACTGAGGGCTCTGTGATAACCACCTGATAAAAACCCCTCCTGGAAACAGGGGGCTCGGGCAAACTTCCCTGGCAGGGTGAGGGAAGGGATCCAGTTTCAGTGCTAATGGGTTTCCCAAGGATTTGCAGATGTGAATTATTTGCATTCTTGACTCTGAGGTGAGCACAGGTGCAGGGGAGGATCCCTCTGAGCATCCCCCAGGGCTGCCCCCCACCTCCCAGGCCTGCACAGAGCACCCATTGTGCATGGGCTGCCTGGGCACCAGGTGCCCCTGGGATGGCCCCGTGGGTGCTCAGGGTGTTGCTTGGTGTTTTCTGGGTGCTGCTGCTTTCTAAAGGTGTGTCCAGGTTTTTTTCTCCTGCAAGAGAGAAGCCTTTTTGCAGAGTCCAGTCCTGAGCTGGCCCTTGGGCTAGTGGTCAGATGTCCAACAGCCTTTGCCTCAAACCACCCTCCTTGCTCTTGCTCGGCTTAAACTCCAGGATTATTTAACACACTTCAGCTTTTTATAAAGTTTCTGTCAAGAGGGATTAGCAGCAGGCTGACAGATTGCTATTGCAGCCCCAGTGAACTTTTAATACCTGCCAGTAAGTTCTGTGAGCCCCTTAAATCCTCCCGTGGATGCCTGAGCTGGGGAGCACAAGCTGCTGCTGGTGTTCAGGGGTACCCCCACCTCTCTCTGAGCTGTCAGCAGAGAGAAATGATCCCCAGGGATTTCTGACATTGTGTTCCCCAAATCAGAGTCCTCAGTGTGAATTGCATCTCCTCTTGTCATGAGGTGAGGTGGGCTCGAGGTCCCCCAGCAGGGTGTGGGCAGCAGCAGCATCTCTGCTCCTGCATCTCCAGGGGAAGGTGCTGGGGTGTCAGCAGGAGCCAGGGTGGTTTGGGGGACCCTCAGGAGCTGGGATCAGAGCACTGCTTGGGAGGGATAAGGTGGGCTTGGGTTGCTCTAAAGGAATCATGGCCTGAAGTCCACGCATCCTCAGTAAGGATCAGCCTGCTGGTGGGGCTGGAGTAAATGTAATTTTTTGGGTTTTTTTCATTTTTTTTTGTTGAATTAATGTTGAATTTTACATTTTTCTATTTGACTTTTGATCCACCTTTTCCTACTGCTGACACCAAAACTGGAACAACACCAGTGCTGAGCTCTGAGCCAAAGAGCAGCCATCACAGGTCTGTGTGGTGAAGGGGCTGGTGCAGGCAGTAGGTGTGAGGGTAACTCTATGGTGTTGCAACACAAAACAGCTTCTGTCTGGGATCCCTGAGCCCCTGGGTAGCTGTCCTGCTCAGCATCTGAAAAGCACACCTCTCACAGCCTTTTTTTCCTTCTCTGCCTTCTAAATCCCCTTCTTCTGGAGCCATGGTGTGTGCAAGGCAATATTTGCCACGTTTTTCAGATGAGGAAAAAAGCTTGGAAACTGCCAAACTCCCTAAACTCAAAAAAATCAGATGAGAAGTCACACAGAACTTAACAGAGGGTGCAGGAGTTTTTTTGCATGCTCAGGACAAAAACTGGAAGTGTCTTTTGGCCAGGGTCCTTCTCCCAGGCTGCATCTGAATCCCTTCTTCTCCTTAGGTTGTCGTTCCTGGGATGCACGTTCCCCCAGCAGGCATCCTGCATCCAGAGCCTCGTTAGCCTTTTGAAATGCCATCTTTCTCCTCTGCAGTGTTGGACAAGTTTGTGCAGCTTGGCAGGGATACAGTTGTTCAACAAGAGGCTGCAGCTGAGCAAGATGTCTCATCTTGGCATGGCCAAGGCACTGGGGATGGGTACTTTGGCCTCCTGCCTGCTGGATGTGCCTCCAGGCACCCACTGGTGGATGCTGCGTGCCCTGCTGCCACGGGCACCCCAAGGTGGGGGCTGAGATGGTTCAAGGACTGGGTTTACAGTTGTGCTAGAAACCTGAGACAAAACTGGAGCTCTGCTTGGGGCTGTGAGTGTGTGTCTGGCAGGGGCTAGGACATGGAGGTCCCTGGAATTTTGATAACTCTTCACCCACCAGGGTTATCCCACAGAGGAGGAGGATGCCTGGGGGAGGGCATCACCATCCTGGGAGGCACTTGAGATGTGGAGATGTGGTGTGGGGTATTGCTGGGCTTGGTGGAGTTAGGTTAATGATTAGAAAAGCCCCTCAAGATCATCAAGTCCAACCAGACTGATTCCATAGCAAAGGTTTGGTGGATGCAGATGCAAGGGGGGGACACCTCTTTGTCAATGGGAAAGGATATGGGGCGCTGTGGGGGCAGGACAGGCCCAGATTTGTTGCTTTTTGTAGAGATCTTGAGCATGAGAGGGGACAAGAGTGAGCCCTTGGCTTCCTGGTGGCTGTCCTAGCCCTGGCCTGCTGGGACTGGGTGAGCTGGGACTGGGTGAGCTGGGGCAGCTGCTCCTGCAGCATCTCTGATTATTATTTTTTTTAATTGCCCGGCAAAAGGCGTTTTGGAAAGCTGGGCTGTGATCCCTCCCGTAGCAAAAATCCAAACCCAGAAGGGAGAAAGGAGGGAGAGAGGGGAGTGTGAGAAAGGGGGGGTCCTTTGAAGTGAGCTGCCCAAATGGAACGGGTGACATCAGAGAGATGGCAGATAGCTGGCAGAACAAGGCTGCCTTTGAGCCCACCTCAGGCCTGCCCACTGCACACTTTACACCCCACCTCCTGGAGCTGGAGATGAAAGATGCCCCAGGCAGGCTGCCTGACCCCATTGCTTCTGCTATCTCCACTTGATTGCACAGGATTTTGCTCCAGACAATTCTTCACTGTCTGGGCTGCACAGGTGAATCTCCTGGCTGGGCTGGCGAGCAGGGATGCCGTGCATAGCAGGGCTGCTTTGGGGGGGGCTCCCACCTGGGGGGGACACACAGGGATTGCTCAGGACAGGTATTGTTCAACAGCAGGGCACAGAGGGGGGTGGAGAGAAAAGGATAGGGCAGGGGGGAAAGAAGGGGGCTGTGGAGTCAGGGAGTACCAGGGATGGATGCCCAGAGCGTGGTGGTGGAGGGTACAAAGTCAGGGAGCATCCTTGGTCAGCAGGTTGGTGAGGGCAGCAGAGTGGGGTGGATGCTTCCAGAAGGGGTCAGGGTCTAAAAATAATCTGCCTGCCTGTTTTTACTGGATTTAACCTGCTATAGCACTCCAGTTTCCTCACCTGGGGCTTTTGCTTTCTGAAAGGTGTGGTGGAGTCTTTGCTCCCCGTGCATCTCTGTACTTGGAGGAAAATGCATCTTGGAGAAACTGTTTTGTGGTTTTTTTGTTTTTTTTTTTTTGTTGGGTTTTTTTGTGCAAAGAATGAGATGGGGAAAACAGCTGCAAAGACACCACCAACACACAGCACCATGTCCAGAGGGCAATGGGCCTTTGAGAAACTAGATGGGGACTTGGGAAAGGAGATGGTGGGGGTGAGGTGCTGGGGACTGTCCTAACAAGTGACCAGTGCTGGGCTGGTGGAAAGAAAGGTTGGAGAAATGAAGGTCATGAAGACTGAGTGTGGGAAAGCTGGAGCAGCAGATGTCAGGGTTGCCTGCAGAGGAGATGTGGCTGTGAGCTGTGAGGACCTGAGCTGTTTCTCTGCCCCCAGTTTCTGTGGAGCTGGGATGCACTTGCAGGCTGCTGGGACAGCATCTTCCATTCTGCACCCTCTCACTGGCTTTCCAGGGGCTGTGGGGTTCTCTGCCCTGGAGAAAAAGCAGGCCAGGTCCCAAACTGGAGGCATTCAAACCACAAGCAGGGCTAAACCAGACTCCTTGGGAGAACAGAGGATTTCTGAGTCTTCCATCAGCCCAGGGGGGACCTGTCTCCTGTGCATCCACTGACTGCTCCTCACTGCTCTCCTGGGACCCATCCCTGCCCTTCCAGTTGGACTGGAATGCTATGGGCAGATAGATATCCTGCCAGCAAAAGGTTCAGTGAGGGGGCTATGACAGCAGGAAGAGTTTAGGGGGCTGGTCACCATCAGCCCTGGTTAGATTAGGATGGAAAAAGATTATTAGAGCCAGGTTTTAGGAGATCCCCAGCCAGGGAAGGTCAAGTTTGTGTGCTCTGTGAATAAACAGGCTCAGAAAAGTATGGGGTGTTGTTCAGGTAGTTCAGAAGGAGGATGTTCCCCCCCCAAACCTTCTCGGGGGGTCCTCCCTGAGCAAATGCAGTCAGAGAGGCAGCTCCTGGATCCGTCTGAGTGGGGCAGACTTCAAACCCCTGAAGGGCATTTGAACAGTTGAGCTCCCATATGAAGATCTGAGCACCCTTTTGACCTTTACTGAAAAGATCAGAGCCAAGTTTTCCCTTGCACTCAGTGGCTTGTAAAGGCTGAATGCCCTAAAATCAATGTTGCTGGTGGGAACATGAAAATTAATTGTGTCAATCTATCACTCATCCTGCTCTATTACATTCAGTGATTAGAACTTGGCCTCAAGTACAGGAACAAAGTGTCTTCTGTGACAAGTGACTGCTGCACAGGAGATGGCAGTGCATGACTTAAAGTGGTCAAAAGCAGAGAACAAAAAAGTTTAGGTCCAGCACTGCTGGCTGGGTTGTTTGTGGTTTGTTTTTTTTTTTTTTTATAGCCCACTGCAATGCTTTCTTGGCTTTGGGCTATTGAGGTCAGTATGATATCTTGGGAACAGAGGATGGAATCCCACAATGGATCCTTCATTGCAAAGGAATTCAAGTCCTTTCCTTCTGTCCCTACTGATGGGCAATGAGTAACTTAGCAAAACTTCCTTATGAAGGACTTGGAAAGGGTAGAGTTGGGAAAATAGCAGGAAAACAGAAGAGGGTTACATGGAGAAGGTATTTTTTCTGTTGTGAACTGCATCTCCAGCTATGAGCTCACCCTATCCAAGTGTGCCTCAGGAAGCAGATGGAGGAGGTGCCCTCTCTGCCTTGCTGGGATGCTCAGGCTGTAGCTGTGTCTCACCCCAGGTTACTGCTGAGCTCCTGGGACCCTCAAATCTCCTGGGCCTGGCGTGGTGAGCTGCTGAGCTGCTTGGGGATGGCAGAGGGATGAAGCTCCCTCCATCCTGTGTCACCTCCTCCCTGGGAGGGAGGTCACCTTCCCACTGCAGTCCCACTGAGCCTTAAGGTGCATTAATGATGTAGGTTCTGAGGGTGCTGGGTACCCCTACAGCTGTGTGGTGCCATATCTGAGGTTTTTTTAATCTGCAAAGTAGGGAGAATGTTTTTTTTTCTCTGGTTCCTACTCCTTTGGGGTAGGGCTGTCCCTCAGAGGGAAGGATCATTGCAGCTGAGTCTTTTCAGCTCTGTGTGGGCACAGAGGGTCTGGATTAGGAGCTCTTCTTGTGTCCCAGGGGAGTTAATTTGGGGGTGGAAATTTGGAAGGGGATCCCAATGGGGAAGAAGGGGAGAAATGGCAACCAGAGCAGGTTCTGGGGGCCTCCTGCCCCCCACCCTGGTGTGAGGCAGGGTGGGCTCTGCTTGATGTCTTCCAAAGGGACCAGAGCTGGGATACTCTCCTGGATCTGCCATTTGGGAGCTTCCCTAAGCCTTTTTCAGTGCTCCTTTCCTTCTTGTAGCAGGGAACAAAACCAAGGAGTGATGATCCTCTCCCTGCTGAGGAGGATGAGCTGCAGGGTAGGGCAGCCCTGCCCTGTGCTCCTTCCCTGTGGCTTTGTGGGGGAAGAGGTGTCCAGAAAGGTTTTTCTGCCTCTTCAGCAGGGTCTGGCTGAGGGGGGAGAAGGACCAGGGGATTCTCCAGCCTCCTGGTGCCCATTTGCCATGGGGATGGGGCTGCAGCTGTCCCTCCCCAAGGGACCTCTCTTCTTTGGGGGTGGTGGCAGCAGCTCGGTCCCCACCTCTCCCTTTCCCCTCTCTCTCTCTTTCTCTCTCCTTCATTAAGGCACTGATCCCTTCCCAATAACAAGGGGGCTTCTGTTCTACAAAACCTGCCAATTAGTCATTCTGGCTGGGTATAACCATGGCACTTGAACAGCTGAGGGGACGGCGGGCAGTCCTGCCCCTTCTCCTGGTGTTGCCAGGCTTGCCATTAACACAATGTGACAACTAATCTCTCTATAGCATCTGACTGAGCAATTTTAATTAATAGCTCTGTACGTCTGCACACACACCCCCCACCCCCCCCCTACAGCCCCTCTGCCTCGCACAGGTACCGCGTGCCTTCAAAGCATCACAGCCAGGGTAGGAAAAAGGAAGGAAAAAAAAAAAAAAAAATCGGTGCAGAACGCTGGTGGTTTAGGGCTCTCTGCCTGGGAAGGAGCCAGGGCTTGCTGCCCCCTCCCCTCTGTGGGGCCGAGGACTTGAATAAAGGTGGTGGCTGGGAGGTGGAGGTGTTTCTGCAGCTCTGCTGGGGACAGCCCTGAGGTGGCCCCTGGGAGGTGAGGGGCTGTGCTGGCTCCAGGGATGGATGTGGGGGAATTGGAGGGCACCAAGAGGGCATTTGTGCTGCTCTGCCCTAAAAGGCCCCCTGGCTTTATTTAAGTGCATGACAACAACAAAAAAATTATTTCTACGGGCAGGTTCTCCCCTGAGGTGAAGAGCCATGGCTTGGCAGGTGGCTGCTGTTGGGGCAGCTGTGACTTTAGTATGGAGAGGTCCCAGTTTGTTTTAGGACAACTGGGAGGGCTCCTCCATGGTGGGTGTGGGTAGTGTAGGCAAACGTGGGCTAGAGGAGGCCCCACTTTGGGCCACCTCTCTCAGCAGAGGCACCACGGGGCTTGCAGCAAGATGCTGGGAAGGATGCAGAAAGCTGGAGAAGCTCTGCTGGGCTTGGCAGGACCAGCACATGGATCCTCCATGGAGAAGGAGAAGGTGTCATGGTTAGAAAGAGAACTGGGCATTTCTAGGAAGGACTGGCAGAAAAATCTGGCCACAGGAGAAGGTGGGAAGGCTGGCAGAGTGTAAGGGCGTGGAGAGGACCTCCACATCCTCTCTTCAACACCTTAATTCAGGGTTTTGGTGCTCCTGATCCAGGTGGTGCTGAGCAGCAGAGACCAAAGATGGCATTGGGGTGGCTGAATATCCTGAGCGTGAGGAAATTTCTCAGGCTTTGGTCACCTGAATAAGAGGAACACGTGGGATCATCTCTCCCCATGGTGATGTGGCTCCATCACCACCCTTCTGCAGACCAGCAGGACAAGGCTTCAGGAGCAGTGAGGAAGCCCCAAGGGGGGGTTTAGGCTTGGACAGAACATCCGTGGTCTCTGTGGGTTCTCAGGGTGGGTGTCAGCCTGGCAGAACCTCTGCAGTGGGTCACATCCCTGTGTTGGGAGCCTGGACCCTGGAGCAGGGACTCTGTAGGAAGGGGTCTGAGCAGAAGCCACCACAACTGGTGATGCTGGTGCCAGGTCTGGCCTGCTGGAGATGCTGAAGCCATTTGATTCTTAGATAATTACTGGGGGGGTTGGGTAGCCCTGGGGGGTGTTGCTTTTGGTACTGCAGTACTGTGGAATAACATCTCTGGTTGGGAATGCCCACCCTGGCTGGAAGTATGGCTCAGTATGGACTGATTCAGGGGCTTGTTCTTTGTTTTGTTGCTGTGGCAAGTCCAGGCTGCTGTCCCCAGGAGAGGTTTCTCTTCCCTGGAAGGTTAGGAGTTGTGTGGGAGCCCCTTTCCCAGAGAAGGGATGCAGGAGGAAATAATCCCTGGCCTCTCACATCCCATTCCCTCTGCTTGTGCTCATCTTTCCTGCTTTGGGCTCATGTTTTATTTGGTCCCTCTTCTGCCTTTTTTGGGGGGGGTGGCCTGGGCTGTGTCACAGACCTCAGGCTGCTGCAGGAGGATGTCCCTGCCCTTCTCTGGCAGGGGGAACTCATCCTGCATGTGCTATGGTTTGGGACAGCACGAGGTGACTCCCTCAGCACCTGGGGCACCCAAAGCACCAGAGCTGCCTCCCTTTGGGATGTCCCCATGCCCTGGGGCATGGCTCTGGCTGCCTTGTGCCGGCTGAACCTGCCTGGGTGCTCCCAGCATGCAAGGACCACAGAGGCTTTGCATTGCCCCTGGTGCCTGGGGACACGTTTAGTGGTGAACTCCCAGTGTCGGGGTGGATGATCTTGAAGGTCTCTTCCACCCAAAGACATCCTCTGGCTGCACGGAGCTTCCAGGGACGCAGCGGAGCCCCCTTGGCCAGGCAGCTGAGTCTGGAAGGTGGGGAAAGTGATGTGCCCCGGAGAGAGCATCCCTGCCCCGCTGCTGAGCCCGGGGATGGGCTGGGGAGGGGTGGAGAGGCTGGTGGTCCCCTGGCCAGTGGGGTCAGGCTGATGCAGGCCCTGCCCCATCTGCCTCGGAGGCAGCACAGTGGGGGGCTAATGAGGAGCAAGGTGAGAGGCAGGAGATGGGCTGACAACTTCCTGGCTCTGCAAGCTGCCAGTGGAGGCCGGGCAGCAGAAGGATGGCATCTGCCCCCTCCCCAGCATCTCCAGCCTCATCATGAGGTTATTACTGCCGTGCTGCTTGACATCCAGCACCAGCATCCCCAGCATCCCTCTTCCTCCTCCTCCCAATTCCCACTTGTGGCTGTGGGATTCGGAGCCTGGGGAGGAAGGGATTGCCTTGCTCTGGTCCTTGGGTTTGGCCCAGGGCCCTGGTAGGAGGGAGGTGTGGGTTTGACCTTGCTTGTGGAGGAGACACTGCTCCCCTGCTCACTGCTTGTCCAGCCCCCTTATTATCTCTTGAAGGCTTCTGGCCCGCTGCAGCCTGGCTTGACAGGGGGAGAAGTCTCTGAGATAATTAACTTCCTGCAAGTTTTGTGAAAATAGACAGAAAGGAGAGGGATGTGATGAGGTTCTGCAGAAGGGAGGGCTCCTTAATGGTGAAACCAGGCCAGGGAACAGCAACTGCTTTGCTTGTGGTGCTTGTGGAAAGCCCAACTTGAGCCTCGACTCAGAAACTGGGAAATGTTGCTTAACCAGGAGTTTTCCCACTCCCAGTCTGCTGGGAGAAGGAAGGAATAGCATGGGGTCTGCCCAGGAGTGGCATCTGCACAGTGAGAATGAATGCAGGACTTGTCCCAGCAGCTCCTTCATCATTTCTCAAGTATAAAAAGCCTGGTGTCACCTGGATGCCAGGTACCAGCATGGTGTGTGCCACTGTCCCTCTCCTGCAGGGCACCAGCTAAAAGGCTCCAGATGCTTTCCAGGGCCTCACCCCACCCAGCAGCAGCTGCAGAGAGCTTTGCTGAGCCAGTCACCCCCAGCAGGTCATTAACGTGTGTATTAATCACTGCTGCAGCAGGGGGAACCGGCCTGGGACCAAACTCCTCTGACGTCCCAGGATCTGCAGTGGGATGGCTGCTGCACACCTGGCTGGTGACACACAGGTGACACACACACAGGTGCCACCTCTTGCTGCCCCTGACCCCCACGGACCCGCTTCAGGCACCCGTGGAGCACCATGGCAGGAGCTGCCTGTGGTCAGGGTGCTGAGCCAGGGACCTTCTGGTGGATTATTTCTGGTTTGGGGTCGTTTTTTTTTGTTTCCTCTCGGAGCAGCTGGCGTGGATGTCGCAGCAGATTAGGTCGGGGAAGGAGGTGAGTGGGAAAGTGGTGACACCTCACTCGGGGCTCCCTGCTGGCCAGGGGCAGATGTGGAGGTCAACACATGTTCCCTGCCACCACCCTGCTAATTAATCACCTCCTCCGTGGGGCCACGGTGCCACCCTGCCCCACGCAGGGGGTGCTGAGGGGTGCTTGTGGTGTGCTGCCCCTTGGGGACACCTCGCCCCATCCTGGCCTGGGAGGAGGATGAGTGACTTGGCCACTGGGGGTGAGAGGCTGGAAAACCAGGGAACTTTGTGCTTATCCCTTGCACGGGCATCACTGCACCCTGACTGGATGGGATCCCTCCCTGTCTGCAGCATCCAGTGGGAAATTGGGTACCCCAAGAGCCTGGGGGACAAGGGGACACTTGGGCTGCGTATCTGGGAGGACGATGGAACACGGTGCCTGTGCTTGCAGCTGGGGGGGTTTCAGGCAGATGACAAAGGGGATTTCCTTCCCCTCCAGCAAGATCTGCAACTTCTAAGTCATACAGAGTGCTGACCTTTTTAATTTTATTTTTGCAAGAAAAAATGTTGATAAAAATGGGTGTTTTCCTTCTTTCTCTGACAAGTGTAGCAGAAGCCAGGCATCACTCCTCCGTTTTTGCCCACCAAAGGGCAAGCATGCACACAGACCCCTTCTGCCCAATTTCCCTGCTAGGCAACAGGAAAAAAAAAATATATAATTCCCCAATGAAGAGCATCACAGTTTTGCAGAAACCTGATTTGTTTTGCTGGTAAAGTCTCCCTGAATTTCCTGTCCCTGTTCCCCCAGCCAGAAGCACAAAGCTTGGGGGGGTCTTGTCCCCACCAGCCCCCTTGGTGACAGTGGCAGGGGGTAGGAAGAGCCCCCTCTTCCTCTGTTTGGGGTTTTGCACCTAGTTAGACAACTCGGTTTTGCACCAAACCTTGGTGGGGACAGAGGATGAGGATGCAGCAAATCTCCCTCGGGAGCTGCTCCAGACCCGCATCCCAAGGCTTCCCCCGCGTTGTCACCAGGAGGTGGAGCAGGGGGGCCGGGGACCTCTCTGGGGCTGCCCTGGCTTCTCTGTGCAGGCAGAAGCCTCCATCTCGTGGCCGAGCCCCGAACGGCAGAAGGGCTGAGGGACAGGGATGGGGCCACGGCCTCTCTTCACCCACCCACGGTTCTTTTCCTCACCACAGCTTCACCTTCCCCCCCGCTGCAAATTCGTCGAGTCCTCCCCTTCGACCTGTTTTTTATTACTGTTTTTTTGGGGTTTTTTCTTCCTTTTCTTCTTTCTTCCTTTTCTTCTTTCTTCCTTTTCTTCTTTCTTCCTTTTCTTCTTTCTTCCTTTTCTTCTTTCTTCCTTTTCTTCTTTCTTCCTTTTCTTCTTTCTTCCTTTTCTTCTTTCTTCCTTTTCTTCTTTCTTCCTTTTCTTCTTTCTTCCTTTTCTTCTTTCTTCCTTTTCTTCTTTCTTCCTTTTCTTCTTTCTTCCTTTTCTTCTTTCTTCCTTTTCTTCTTTCTTCCTTTTCTTCTTTCTTCCTTTTCTTCTTTCTTCCTTTTCTTCTTTCTTCCTTTTCTTCTTTCTTCCTTTTCTTCTTTCTTCCTTTTCTTCTTTCTTCCTTTTCTTCTTTCTTCCTTTTCTTCTTTCTTCCTTTTCTTCTTTCTTCCTTTTCTTCTTTCTTCCTTTTCTTCTTTCTTCCTTTTCTTCTTTCTTCCTTTTCTTCTTTCTTCCTTTTCTTCTTTCTTCCTTTTCTTCTTTCTTCCTTTTCTTCTTTCTTCCTTTTCTTCTTTCTTCCTTTTCTTCTTTCTTCCTTTTCTTCTTTCTTCCTTTTCTTCTTTCTTCCTTTTCTTCTTTCTTCCTTTTCTTCTTTCTTCCTTTTCTTCTTTCTTCCTTTTCTTCTTTCTTCCTTTTCTTCTTTCTTCCTTTTCTTCTTTCTTCCTTTTCTTCTTTCTTCCTTTTCTTCTTTCTTCCTTTTCTTCTTTCTTCCTTTTCTTCTTTCTTCCTTTTCTTCTTTCTTCCTTTTCTTCTTTCTTCCTTTTCTTCTTTCTTCCTTTTCTTCTTTCTTCCTTTTCTTCTTTCTTCCTTTTCTTCTTTCTTCCTTTTTTCCCCCTCTTTTTTCAACCTTTTTTATCTTTTGTTTTTTTTCTTTTATCTGTGGGGTTTGCACCTGCTTTTATATTTTAGTTTATTTTTTGCAAAGCAGGGTGGCAGCTTCTGGAGAGCAGCTTATTGCTGACGTGGTCACCTGCACTCTGGGGCTTTCCTGAGGGGCTCTCAGGAGGGCTCACGCCAAGCCAAGCAGGAGCATCTGCCCAACCACACTGCCTGGGGTTGAAACAAATCGTGATGCTGCCCACTTCCAGTTCTCCCTGTGATGGATTCTGAGCGGGTTGCCTCCAGATTTGGCAAAGCTGGATATGAAGGGGACAGCAGCATGGCCCTGAGAAGCCCAGGAGGACCTCAGCACTTGCTTTCTGCTTTCCTCCTCCTTTTTTTAAGCTGGATACATGGAATGGGGAGGGGTAGCCCAGGTGTGGTGGAGCTCTCAGGGAGAAGCAGCATCTCCTGGTTCTCACTTTCCCCATCTGTTATCCCTGGCTCAGGTAGGGCACGTCTGCCCGGGTGCTTCCAGGGTGTCATTTCATTTAAACAATTCCCAGCTGCAGCTCCTTGGTTTTACCCTCTGGCAGCTGGAGGTGGCTGCCTGAGACAGCATTTGGCTGGGAAGTCCCTTTTGCACAGACCAAGGACAAAGCTTGACAAAAAAATCCAAGAGACAAACAGCAGTGCAGAGCTGAGCCTGCCAGCCAGGCCTGGGGGACTCTGCACCCATCACTTCCAGCAGGGCTGTCCTGGGAGCTTGGGAATCAACCCCACAACCACTGGGGACCACGGGGTGACACACAAGGGACCAAGCACCACGTTGCACAAGGAAACTTCCCTCGTGCATCCCCGTGGTCCATAGCCTGGTCCAGGGGGGGGTCCCACCCCTGCCTCCCCAGTGCTGCTGCAGGGCTCAGTCCAGCAGAAGTTCCCCTTCTGCATCTCCCCATGCAAACACTGTGTGCAAGCTGAAGGCATTTCTCTCCCTCTTTTTTCTTTTTTTTTTTTTTTTTTCTTTAGTTTCTTCCCTTTCACAAATGAATGCTTAATTTAATCACCAGGGCAGGATTTTCCTCCCCTTTTAGAAATTCCACTGGGAATTTCAAGAAAGACAAAAACGCTTGCAGCACGCCCTGGGACAGAGAACTGGGTGGTGAGCAGCTTTCTCATCTGGTGCAGCCTTTGCTCCCTGCCCTTTGGGATAAAAGTCCCAGCAGAAGTGGCAAAAACTCATAAATTCTTTGGAACAATTTAGTTCCTTCTGGAAAAAATCTGGTTGCTCCCTGAAATGGGACTGAGAGCTGGGTGTGACGTTGGGTAAAGAAAGTTTCTGCAAATGTCTGTCTCTTAATTAATATTAATACCTCCAGCTTTTTATCTCTGCTTTAAATAAAAGGGATCCAGCCATGGCAGAGTTCCCACCCTATTAAGAAACTCATGAAAGCAGAGTGATGGATGCTTTGGGAGATGGCTCTCATTAATGTCTAATCCTTCCCATCAGCCCCAACAGTTTTCAGGGACTTCTGGAACCAGGGGGAAATGGCATTGCTGCCTCCCCTTAGGTCTGAGCAAGGGTGCAAAGAGCAGGGTGGAAAAAACCAACCCACTTTTTGGTTTGAGTGCTGCTCTTTCCATCTGCCCTCCCTAGGTCTGTAGCAAGAGGGCTCTCCCAGACAGAACTCCAAGGCCAGAGCTTGCTTGAGGTGCAGGGAAAATGCTGATTTTATTATGGGAGGTAGCCCAGAGTGTGAAAAAAGGCTGTGTTGGTCCCACTGCTGGGTGTGGGGTTGGGGAGCTGAGGAGCAGGGGCTCAGGGCAGAGCTGCTGCCTCTTCTTGCTGCTTTGTTGCTGGGGAGGGCAGCTGGAAAACAGCAGCTCCTGGTGAATAAGTGTCACTTTTCTGTCTTTAAAAAATAAAATAAAAATAAAATCACTTTAGCCCTTGTGGCAGCAAAGGAGTGTGTGTGGAGAATGCAGTAAGCTTTGAGGCTCCAAGGGAGCAATGAGTTGGTTTGGTCTCAAACCAGAAAAATCCAGCAGAAAGTGCCCTTTGCTGGCTTGTGCTTGTTTCTGGTGCTGTTTGGGTTTGGTTTGGTGGTTTGTTTTTTTTTCTTTTTGTCAGATCTTTGCAACCATGCACTTCTGCAGCCAGAGTGCTTCTTGCAGAGTTTGTAAGGATGGTTCCCCCACTCAGGGCTCAGATGTCCTGCTCCATAGCCACGTTGCAATGCTGACTGAGAATGTGTCTCAGGGGCTGGTTTGGCACAGCATCCTCCAGGAGAAAAGTGCCCTCCTGGTGAGGTGACACCTCCAGGAACTGAGTCACCAGTGCCGTGTGTTGGGGAAAAATAGGTCTCTGACCCTGCTTGTGGCCTTGCAGAAGCCCCAAGATGCTGGGGACCCTAAGGGGACATTTCTTCTTTGGTCCTCAAGGTCTTGAACGATGTGGAGCTCCTGCACCCAGCCTGGTGATGTGAAATAAGCAGCTCCTCACCTTCCCAACCTTGGAACAGGTTGCCCAGGGAAGCTGTGGCTGCCCCATCCCTGGCAGCCAGGTTGGATGGGGCTTGGAGCACCCTGGGCTGTGGGAGGTGTCCCTGCCCATGCAGGGGGTTGGGAATGGATGAGCTTTAAGGTCCCTTCCAACCCAAACCAGTCTGGGATTCCTAGAAGAGAGGGGCTGCTGGAAATCGGGACACTTGACATGCTCAGTGACAGGGATCTATCTTTAGCTTGATGGGGATGGGTTTTAGTGTTTTGCAAGTCTAAGGACTGACACGAGGAAGGTGTCTGCAAAGCCCCCGGCAGCCAACCAAGCCCTGGATGTGTTTTTAAAGCCCCCGGGGACTCAACCGAGCCCTGGATGTGCCTCTGGTCGCGGCCGCTTCCGTCGGCTTTCCACTAGAGGTAGCTGGAGCCACGCACAACCCGGCAACAAACCTGGGATTTCCATAGCCCCAGCCCGAAATGGGCACGGAAAGCAGCGATCAGCCCTCCCTGAAAGGCACCGACCCCGGCGCTGGGGCTGGGGCTGGGGCTGCTCCTCGGCCCCGCAGCTCTCCCGTCCCGTCCCGTCCCTGCCCAGCGGAGGCTGCGGCAGCGCTTCCTTGCTGCAAACCCCGTGGTTTGGGGGCTTTTTGAAAGCAGAGGGGAAAAAAAAAAATAAATTAAAGCATGAGAAAAAAGATCCCCTCTGCTGCTGGAATTCATCAGGCAGCTTCTCAGCTTTGGAGCCCCATGTCTGAGATGCTGGAGAAGAGTAAACTGCTTCTAGCTGCTGGTGCTGCAGAGGAGGAATAGGAGAGAAGTTTGGTGCTTTAAGGTGACTTTTTGCCTTTTTATTATTTTTTCCCCCCTTTTTTTACCCGTCAAAGCGTGTTGGAGTTGTATTTTGCCAGCTGCAGTTTATGGAGGGGTGAGAAATTACAACCTGGGGGGGCCACAGGGACCCTCTGGGCTGCAGGGCTCCCAGGGTGCAAATGTTATTTGGTTTTGCTTTTTGGAAGAGGAAGGAGTATATTGCATGGAGCAGCTATTCCTGGAGAGTCACAATAACCTTGCAAAGCGAGGAGGGAAAGAAGGTCAGAAGGAGTGAGGATTATCTGCCTTCCCTGCTCCCAGAGGGATTTTAGCCCTGACTTTTAATAACAGCCAGGAAAGAGGCAGACTTCATGCTTACCCAGAGGAAAAGGCCCTAATAGCATAGAGAATCAACTAGGAAAAAAAGAAAACCAAATCATCAGACCTTTTTTTATCTTGCTTTGCCAATCCCATGGAGGCTGCTGTGCCAGGAACTGCAGCTCCCACCCACCCAGAACCCGGGCTGGACCCTCTGCACTGCCATGGGGATGCTCGTGCCACCACTCTGGCTGTGGGCTGCTGGTGGGGTGTTTTTCCTGGAAAAGTCACTGGCACAGCTCTGTGCATCACAAGAGATGTGCACAAGGGATGGAAGGAAAGGCCCTGAGCTCCATGGCCTTGCTGCCACCTTGCCCAGGCCTGAGCTCAGCAAGTGTGTCTCAAAACAAGTGAGGTTTCATGGAGCTGGGGGTGCTGGGGAGCAATAAATGGGTATTGAATGGCTGAGGTGGCTCTTCAGAAGTGTCCCAACGTGCAGTGTGCCACATCAAGAAGGGCTCCTTGTCTCTTCTTTGTGCCACTTGAGGTACAGCTGCAGTTGTTGTCCTCTTTGGTTGGGTCTTCTAGCCACCAAGGATCAGTCCCAGCCAGTCTGGCCAAGCCAAGCAGTCATCTTGGTGCTTCCTTGGTCCGCCGGGTGGTCAAGTAGAGAGAAACCTTTCTGAAGGTGGAGGGGGGCTGTCACCTTCTTGTGTTTCAGTCCAACCAGCACTGGAAGGTTGGTCTCAAAACCATCCTTGGCTTACCCAGAGGGTTTGCCAAGGGCTTCCAGGCAGAGTTCAGGGGCAGTGGAGGAGTTGCCCGGGCTGCAGGACGAGGACGGGCACGCACCAGCGAGCTTTGACGGATGGGGACTGTTAATATTGAACATATAATTATGCTGGCCAGGAGTCCTTCTGCAGCAATGCACGTGGAGGGCATCAATATTAAGGCGAGTTACTAAATGTATCTCAAAGGTGAACTGAAAGGCATTTTGGAGGTCCAGAGCTGAGCTTCAGGACTCTGCTGTGCCGCAGTAGGACCTGAGAAGGGTCTTGCTGGCAATGCAGAGAGCTGTGGCCTGAGCTTCCTGACGTGTCTCTGGGTTTGAGAGTTAAAGGAGGAGACAGGCAGGGTCACCCCATGCTGCCCAGCTCAGCCTTTCCAAAATCAGCACTCAGCCCTTCATGATGTCAGGGGGCTGCTAGTGCAAGCTTTTCTCACCTAAGCCCTGGGTTCCCAGGGCTGAGGGCTTTAAAAGGCACTTTGGGTGCTACAGGGTGAAGCTGGGAAATTGGGCTGGGGGCCCCTAACTCCCTAGTGGGACCTTTATATATATATATTCATGGAGGAAAAGAAATAATTTCTCTCTATCAAAAATGAATGAAAACTTGAAAAATCTCTCCCAGGTTTATTTATTGCCTTGTCTATTAAAATAGCCACATATCTGCTCAAGTGTGGGGGCTCTACTCTATCTTACCTTTTCTATGAGTCACAGAAAATATTTTTTTTTTTTTTTTTTTTTTTCCAGGGAAAAGGTGTTACTGAGTTTCTCACAAGGGGGTAAAATGTGCTGGAGGACCCCGAGGGCACAACTTGTTATCTCAGCAGCCCAACCTTCCTCCTGCCACCACTGTCCTCAGCAGCAGCTGCCAACCCATCTGACAACCCATCCACATCCCCATCCCTGCCTGTGATCCCAATCCAGGGGTTTCCCCACCTCCAAACCAGGAGCCATCAACTGCTGGTGAGTGCCACTTGGGTTAAGAATGGCAGAGATGCTCTGGGATGCCTGGGGACACGAGCTGCACCAAACCTCTCAGGGGATTGCTGGCCTGTTTTTTGATGGAAAAAAACCCCAAAAAGCAAACACAACAGCCTGTATGGGAATTGCCATACCCAGAACCCCCAGGATTCAGTGCCTGGGGCTCCCCTTTCCCCACCTCCCTACAAGCAGGCAGGGACAGCCTGGTGAGGAAGTCCATTTGATTTACTGGCCAGGCAACTCTATTTAAAAGTTATCCATAATATTGCAAACAGTGTTTGCCAGGCTTGAGTATTATTCATGGTCTTTTCTACATCCAGTAAGTGCCAGTATTGCCAGAGCTGCGAGGCCCTGTGGATCCCCAGGGAGCTGATACCTTTTCCCTAACATCCTGCAGTATTTTTCCATGCTGTGAATTGTCAGGGATGGCTCTGGCCGTGCCCGTGGCTCAGTGCTGTCAGGGCCACCCAGCAAGTGGGGCTCTGCAGGGCTGGAGCAAAGCCAGGGTCCCACTGGTGGAGACTTTATTCTTTGGGAAACAGCAGGAGGGGAGCAAAAAGCTGTCACTTATTAGTATTTTTTATAAGCACATCAGCCCAGGGCTGGCAAAGGTCCCGGCTCGGCGGGACGGGCAGCCCTTTCTCCTGCCATGGGTGTTTTCCCATGGGAGCCCCACACTGGTCCCATGAGCTCCCACTCCCTGCCACAGCTCGGAAAAAAGCTTTATTTATACTCGTTTAGCTGCTTGCCTTCTCCCTAAATGAAATCATTAACCTTCTCGCTTAATGAAGAGGAGAACCAGGGGGAGGGGGGGTGCTGGCAGACCCCCTCCCGGGCTGCTCTGCTGACTCCCTCGATTGGCTGAAAATGATTTGGAATTTGGCCACCGGGAGATAGAAACAAAAAAAAAAAAAAAAAAAAAAGGAAAAAAAAAAAATAGAAAAAAAAGGAAACAACCCCCTGAACAACTGTGTCCTGGTTGGGGGGCTGCCGGGTCCGGTTCCCCGTGCCCCCGGGGCTGTGGTGGGGCTGACGCTGGCGTTTCATCTTGGCAGAGAAGTCATCAGCTCTGACCACGGGGAGGGCTTTGCCCGCCAGGTCCCACTTTGCTCCCCTATATTTAGCCCATTATGAATATGGAAGAGTGTTGAAAATGATTCGCCCAGACATCCCTCTGTCCAGCCGAATAACGTCAAAGGAGGGAGCGGGGACGGGAGCTGCTTGCCCTGAGAGGGGCCCTGGCCTCCTGCCTGCCAGAGCGGGGTCCCTGAAGCCACGTGGAGGGGGGGAGGGATAAGTCACACCCCTGGTTCGAGGGACCCCCATCCTGGGTGGGGTTTTTTGGGTGCTTTAGGTGGGATGCTGGCTTGGGATCCCTCTCCCCCCTCCTCCGCGTGCTGAGCGGGCACCCAGGGTCTCAGCTGGCTTTGGAAGGGGCTGTGGAGGGGATGCTGCCTGGTGCCCAGCTGTGTGCTGTGCCCTCCAAGGACACATCCTCCCCATCCTTCCCTCCACACACCCCCTGGCCAGCTGGGCACGGCCAGGAACTGCTGATGTTTGCCCCTTCCCATCAAGCTCCTGCTTCTCCTGCAGTGAGATCCTGCTGTGCTCCTGGCCGGATTTTCCCGTGTCCTGGCATCCCTGTTTGGCTGAACTCAGGCTCCAGCATCGAACACTGATGGTGCTGAAGGTCCCAGGAACGCAAGCCAAGAGCAGGTGGCTGCTCCTCTGCTGCACTTTGCTGTGCTTTAAACACCTTTTCCCAAGGCAAGTGGCTCACCCACCTTTTGGGAGCCCAAACCTGCCCCAAAAGGATGTGAGCATCCTCCTCGGGCCTGGACACCCCTCCGTGGGTGTCTACTCCTTTCCACCCATTATTTTCCTCCCCTTTGCAAGGAGCATCACTCCATCCTGCAGGCCAGGCACTGGGCTTGGGCGGGGGGAGGATGCAGGGGGCAAACCCCCTCTGAGAAGGGCCCCAACCCCCCACCCCCAGCTTGGTTAAGTTGGGGTTTGAAGAGCACTTTGCACAAAAAAGAATTAGTGTTGCTTTTGGGCATGGTGGAAAAGAGAAAACAGCTTTATTCAAGCTGTTAATGAAATGTCATTTGCAATTCCCTTCCACGGCCATCACGTGGGGGCTGCTCAGCACCCCCCGGGTTGCACTGGGGTGACACAGGGTGGGGGGGCTGTTGTGGGTGGGTGTTACTCGGGGAGAGGTTTTGGGGAGTGGGGAAAAATGCACAAATCCACTGAAATGCTCCCAATTCCACCCCCAGAGCTTGGGGGCTGCATTGCTACTGGGAGGGGTGGTTGAGTCTCCCCTCCCATGTCAGGAGAGAAGAAGGGGGTTCAGCAGAGCCCCACAGAGCTTGTCTGTGCCCCAGAAACATCCCTGGATTTTGTTTCTGCACCTCCCACGCTGCATGTGCTCAGCTAGCAGAGTCCCCCTGCCTTTCCCCCCCTGACCCCTGCAAGGCTCAACAAGACAGTTCAGACCTTCTTGTCCATCCTCCCCCCGCCTGCCTTCCCCCTCTTCTCTCCTCCACCCCTTCCCAATTTCTAAGTGCTCCTCCTGAGCAGGTTTAACTCATCTTTCTGTCAGTGGGGTACTTTATGGAAACTGAAAACTAATTAACGTTCCTCTCGGCAGCTAATTGCATCCCAAACCCCACCACCCTCAGCCTCCCTGCTCCTAAAACAACCGTGGCACACGAGGAGGAAAGGTCCCACTCAAGCCCACCGGGATGGGATGCTCCTGAAAAATCTGTCACCAGGGATGTGTCACCTGCTGCTGGTGCTGCCTCCTGAGCCCTGAGCCCACCCTACAGATCCTCCTGCTGGGTACCCCGAGTGGAGAGAGGTGGGGAAAGGGCATTTCGGGTGGGGAGTGGGGCAGGGGCAGTGGGAGGCTTGGGAAGGGGGTGCAGATGTGTGGGCAAAGAGGCCCTGGCACGCAGTGACTCGTTTGACTTTAATTGCTCCCTGAAGTCCCCGGCTGCTGGCGGCACCGCGGCGGAGATGTCACAGCAGAGTCATGCGTGAAGAGCTGATGGTCAAGGGTGACACCACCACCAAAACATCCTCAGGGGAGCTGTCAGCAGCGAGGGGATCAGAGGGCAGGGACAGAGGGTCCTACCCCGCTGCCAAGGGCCGGGGCTGCTGCTGGAGATGCAGGTGCCCAGCGTGGGGGTGGTGTCAGAGCTTCCCGGAGCTCTGGGGCTGGAAAAATCCTCCTGGAGTACCAGGGGTGGTGCAGGGAGTGCCTGAGCTGAGGGTGCTGGACCCTCCCAGAACCCCTGGAGAACAAACTTGTCTTTGGCTTTGTGCTGGCATGGGTTGGGAGGGCTCAGGCTGATGGAGCTGGAGCAGGGTCAGTTGGTTTCTGCTGTCCCTGTGCTACAGGGAGGTGACCCAGGTGTGGTAAACCAGGACACGAAGGAGGATCTTGGGCACACAGCTCCTGTGACAACTACAGGGACACCAATCTGTCCCTTTGGGCATCTGTGCCCTCCTGCACGTACCAAGGGTTGAAGGCAAGACTTGGATGAGCCTTTGTGGCTAAGAAAGCCAATGGCACCTGGGGTGCATTAGAAGGGGGTGGTCAGTAGGTCAGGAGAGCTTCTCCTCCCCCTCTGCTCTGCCCTGGTGAGACCACATCTGGAATATTGTGTCCAGTTCTGAGCCCCTCAGTTCCAGAAGGACAGGGAAGTGCTGGAGAGAGCCCAGCACAGAGCCACCAAGATGCTGAAGGGAGTGGAACATCTCCTGGGGAGGAAAGGCTGAGGGAGCTGGGACAAAAGGAGACTGAGGGGTGGTCTCATTAATACTTCTAAATATGTAAAGGGAGAGAGAGCCAGGAGGATGGAGCCAGGATCTTGTCTGTGATGTCCCATGACAGGACAAGGGGTGATGGGTACAAACTGGAGCACGGGAGGTTCCAATAAATATAAGGAAAAACTTTTTCAGGGTGAGGGAGCCCTGGCCCAGGCTGCCCAGGGGGTTTGTGGAGTCTCCTTCCCTGGAGCCATCCACATCCCCCCTGGATGTGTTCTGTGTGACTGCTGGAGGTGACCCTGCTCTGGCAGGGGGGTTGGAGCACTCCTTGATCTTTTGAGGTCCCTTCCAACCCCTGACTCTCTGTGATGAGCCCCCATCTCATGGTGTGGTGTGGTGGGGCTGCTTTTTTGGATGCTGCCACCAGGACAGGTCCCAGCACACACCACAAGCAGCACAAGGTGCCTTTTCCTGATGCTCTCCTCCCCGGGGCCTCAGCAAGGCACAGTTTGCATTTGGCTTTTGTGCTCCTGTTCCCAGCTTCTTTCCCCCATGGCAGCTGCAGCATCTCTCCCCATCTCTGCCCCTCTCCAGTGGGATGGGGCAGCATCAGCAGGAATGGCTTGGAGAAAGCATCAGAGCAGCATCCCTGGCTGCAGTTATCCCAGGGAAGTGGTCACAGCTCCAAGCCTGAGCTGAAGAAGGGTTTGGATGATGCTCTCAGGCACATGGTGTGACCCGGGGGGGGCCCTACACAAGGACAGGAGCTGGACTCGATGATCCTGATGGATCCCTTCCAACTCAGCAGATTCTGTGGTTCTGTGATCCTGCCTGGAAGTGCAGCAAGGGAGGAAGAGTTCTTGCTGCAGTCACAGCCCAGCTCCTGCCTCCCGACAAAAGGCAGCGACTGCACAGCCAGGAGAGAGCCCCAGGACAGGGACAGCCCTGTGACCTTCAGAGGACGGGCAGCAGACAGGACAGAGCCCTGATTGCCCCAGACAGGTACGCCCATGGGCACCCCTCCACCTGGCCCTGCACAGCCACGGCCTCCCGGGATGCTCCCCACCACCTTTCAGCCTCCATCAGCTTCAAAACCTCCTCCTCAGCCCCTGGCTTGGGTGTTTGTGGTTTTGTTGTGGTTTTTTTGTTTCCCCCCCCCCCCTTCCAGCACACGCCAGGCTTTCAGGTTTCTGAGAGGAGGAGGAGGTGATGCTCTTGTCAGCCCTCAGCTGCTGTGAGATGCCAGTGCCTGGTTGTGATGGGGGAGTCTGGATCCAGCCCTGCAAAGCATCCTCCTCCAGCCCATCCCTGGCAGCTCGGGCTTAGCCAGGAACCTGCTCACGATAACTGGGGATCACTGTGAGCAACCAGAGCCCAGGGGCTGCTGCAGCTCTCCCATAAAGCTATTAAAACTCCACCTCATTAGCAATCATTCAAAGGCTCATGCCTGCAGGCAGGATAGGTTTTGTTTCGTTTTATTTTTTTATTATTTTATTTTATTTTATTTTACTTTTTATTTGTTTTATTTTTAATTTTATTTCAATTTTTTTTTTTTCTTCATTTTATTTTTCCAGCCTCCTACACCCACCATGCCCCCTCCATCCCATCCCCACAGCACCAGCAGACCCGGGCAAAGCCACCCCACCACCACCCCCCTTGCCCACCCGGCAGGAGGGGACTAAAAGGCATCCAAGGCACCATAAAATATTTCACTACAAAGCAGAATTACTCCAAAGACTGATGGGCTGGCTTGTGAGACCCACTCCCCTTTATGGAGGTCGTAAGTTATCAACTCCCAGTGAACTGGAGGCAAACACAACCCGTACCTTTATAGGAAAACTTCCTGCCATATATTAAACCCTCCAGCAAACGGACGGGGGCTTTACTGCCAACCATAACTTTGATGCCTCCCAAGCCCTGGGTTGCTTTGGAAGGATTACTGATACCTTGAGGGGGGCATCTCACCAGCCCCAGGGCTTTGCACCCCCCTGGTTTGAGCTGCTGGCTGGGGGATGGATTGGGGTGGGACAGCTTTACCAAAATAAACTGGGAAAGGCTTTGCAGGGGGTTAGGACATGGGGCAGGGAGCTTGCTTCAGGCACAGCACCATCACCATCACACCATCACCATCACATCATCACCATCACACCATCACCATCACACCATCACCATCACACCATCACCATCACACTATCACCATCACCATCACCATCACCATCACCATCACACCATCACCATCACACCATCACCATCACCATCACACCATCACCATCACCGTCACACCATCACCATCACACCATCACCATCACCATCACACCATCACACCATCACCATCACACCATCACCATCACACCATCACCATCACCATCACCAAGCTGCTGGATTCTGCTCACTGAAATCCTCTGCAGCTTGTGCCACGGGCACCTGTGGGGCCCAGGGCAAACCCTGGGCTTCCCCCTCCCCTCCACCCCTTCTTGGCCTAAAATATTACAGTGGGAGATGCTCAATGTGCAGCATCCTGACCCTCAGGGGTTGCTTCAGACCAGGGATGAACCTTGTTGCCCAAATGGGAAGAAATAAAGGAAAAAGAAACCTCATTGGTAAGCAAGGGGCAGGGGGGAGAATTGTTAGGACTCTTTAGGGTTGGAAAGGATCTCAAGAGATGGAGTCCAACCCCCAACCAGGGCAGGAACACAGGAACACCTCCAGGTGGGATTTGGATGTCTCCAAAGAAGGAGACTCCACAACCTCCCTGGGCAGCCTGGGCCAGGGCTCCCTCACCCTCACAGGGAAGAAGTTTCTCCTCACGTTGGGGTGGAATTTCCCATGTTCTGGCTTTTAAACCCCTTACTCCTTGTCCTTTACTGGGCACCACTGAAAAGAGATTGGCCTCATCCTCTTGCCTCCCACCCCTCAGATATTTATAGACATCCATAAGCTCCCTCTCAGCCTTCTTTTCCCCGGGATAAACAGCCCCAGTTCTCTCAGCCTTTTTTCACAGCAGAGATGCTCAAGTCCCTTCCTCATCCTCACAGCTCTCCCTTGGACTCTTTCCAGTAG